>NW_027278809.1:0-152108 GCF_046629955.1 Centroberyx affinis | reverse complement strand
TTGGAGCTGGCACAGCCAAAGTGAGGCAAAAGGTGAAGTTTGGATTGTCTGCAGAGCCACAGTGCTGCTTACTATTGGCCCATAATTGGTGATGCATGGGCAAGCTGTCGATCACTGGATAGGTGACCTGCCAATCACTCTGTAAACAACTCGAAACAACAATGTATTATATACATATCGTCTTAGTTGCGCAATTATTTTGAAAATCACCATAAGGAGACACATTCAAAGAAGTGAAGTTAGCTACTGAGACCATAACTTATTGTGAAATAAGTGAAATGGAACCATTAGCTCATGAGGGAACACCAAGGTATATTGCCAATTTCATCCAAAAATGGATGGTTATCAATGGGAAAATCAATTAATTTACTCTCTTTTTTTCAATCAATTCCAGACTAGGTTTTGGAGATAAAAGGTTTGTGCAGGATACTGATGATATTGAGAAGGTTGAAAATAAAGAGCAATATGACCTCACAGGAATCCTTTGTCCCATCCGACAGACCAGCACACATCATGTTGTCGGTGATGGTGACGTAATTATTCTGACAGATACACTGTCTGTTGCCGATGATGGGAAGCTCCACCTTTTGGAGATTGTTTTGGATGGGTGCAGCTGTGGAGACACACAGACAGTTGTACAGTTGTCTAAAACCAGATATTGTTCTCTTAACTGGCACTACAATAGGCCTATGCTAGTTTTCTAGTAATGCTTTTAAAGCTCTATGTGATATCTTTTTTTGTGGTAAAAATTGCTATTAGTGTTGGAGTTTGCCTTTCCAAGCTCCAACAAAACCATCATTGTCCCCCACCAAAGGGGGGACTATGGATGGGTCTCCGTCCGTCCGTCCGTCCGTCCGTCCGTTCGTTCGTTCGTTCGTTATTCACACTGTAACGTTGACTTTGTGCCGCTAGGGGGCGGCATTAAAAATGAATGGGGACTCAGTGGTAAAGCAGGTCATACAGTTAAAGTTATCATACAATGTGGGGGGCAATGAATGGGGACTCAATACAGTTAAAGTTATCATAGGTAACATAATAGTCTACACACGCTACACACTTGGAGACATCAGACTGGGTTGAAGTGTTGAAGTGAGAGTCAATGGAGAATTTTTGGGCAAACCTCTAACCACAAGACACTGTAGTTATTGTACAGTTGTTGGACTGTTGCACTGTTATTGCACTCATCACTGCACTACCACTGTGCCGTCAGTGTTGACTACTTATATCAAATTACCTCTTACCTACTGTGCAATACAATATATCACTTATCATTTATCATTTATATTATTCATAACACTCACGCTCCTGGTGTTGTATGTTATATTGTATATTGTATTATAAATTGTATTGTAGTGTACATTGTGTAATGTGCAGATTGTATTTATTGCATATTGTAGTTCTTATATTTTGTACTGTATTGAGTAAAAACAGGACAATTACAGTTACTACATTTCAAGATATAACTTGTAAGCCTAATTCTGAGGAGAGTAGGCAACAGAAATATATGGTCAATCTGTCCTTTCATTGTCCCATACGAAAATGCTTATACAATTTCACTCATATTTCAAGTATACTCAGCAATCACTGACTGACCCAAGGGTGGAACTACATCACTGGTGGGGGACAACATGTTTACTATTTGCTTGTTGTAACATGAGACTCTGGAACAGCCAATTCTACTGGAGAGAACACTGGTGGCTTTGTTCCTTTGCACGAATGTGCAAAGGAACGAAGCAATGAACAAAGGAACAAACAACAGGGGGAACAAAAGAATGAAGGAATGAACAAACCAATGGACAGAGGAACAGAGGAACGACCAAAGGAACAAATGAACAAACAACAGGAGGAAAAAAGAAGGGAATGAAGGAACGAGCAAAGGAATGAATAGAGGAATGAACAAGGGGAGGAACGAACAAAGGAACAAATAAATGGAAGGAAAGAACAAAGGCATGGAACATATAAAGGAACTAACAATGGAAGAAAGGAACAAACGAACAAAGGAATGAAGGAATGAACGGAAGGACAAATGGAAGGAGTTGGCAAGTTGCCCCAGAGCTCAGAAAGGTTCATCAGCCTCATGGATGGATTACTGAACGGGCCAACTGGGCACAGGCCCAGGGGCCCAAGAGCTCAGGGGGGCCCCTAAGCCAGAGCCTGACACATGATGATGCTGTCACTAACTTTACATTTACTCCCCTGCAGTCAAAGGGTTTAGTCATTTATATCAACACCAAGGCCCCAACATTCCCCCTATAATAACCTAAACATCTGTTTTGAAGGTGTCACCATGGCACTGTCACAGTGAGTGTTCCCCTCAGTTTATCTATAGCGCTTTAGCAGTAAAGCTCTGCATTATTGTCCAAAGGCCTTGTAATGTAAAGTCATGGTTTATGAAGACCCCAAAATGTTGTTTTCCACTCCTGATCTGTCAGAATAGGGCCCACTGAGTCCTACACCATGCAGCTACTGTGTGGCCATACAGTAGATTTTGTAGATTTAGATTTTAGTAGGTGTCTGTGCCCAGGGGCCCTTTGTCTCATAATCCGCCTATGATAAGCCTTAGTATAGGGTTAACTTGCTGTAACCCCATAAAATAACAACCAGTTATTACTTCCTTCATTTTTGTGTCAAACTGCAAGTCGTTGTTACGTACAGTTTTGTAACCTCTCACCCCAGCCGGTCACCCACACCAGAGTACCGTTGTAGAAAGTGCTGTTGGCTGCTGCCAGGCAGACTGGACAGATGTATTCACTGAAGTTGACCGGCTCAGACAGTTTCAGAAGACAGATATCATTGTCGCGATTGCTGTCCGTTAAGTTATCAAAGTCGGGGTGACAGATGATCTCTGTGACGTTCCTCATCACCTCATTAGGGTTGCTGCCATGCTGACGCTGACGACCCAGGTAGATGTGTCTGAGAATTCGTAGACGCCTGTGGTATACATCACACAGAATGACACCAGTTAAAGATACAATAAGTAAGGTTTCAATATATCCATGGGTTGACAATACCAGTGACTCATCAATTACTTGACCAGCTGCTGAGATTTCTGACTTTCAAAAATCAGCTTCTGGTCTGAACTCTGTTTTGGAACAAAAACTCCCCACTTTTAAGAGTTTCAAGACACCCCTCCCAAATGGTATTTTCAACTTCTCAGCAATGGAGGACAGTGCTATCAGCAAACGACAGGGACCGCAACACATTTCAGTTATGAAGGCTAAAAAGCCTCATTCTCAAGTCAAAAAAGCAAATAACCAAACAGTGTTATTATTATTATTATTATTATTCCAGTATTTTGCATTGTGATTGTATTGTGTTATTGTATCGTCACAGTAATCACTATAAATCATGGATAACTAACAAGTAGAACATACAGTAAATTAAGCAAACTACACTACTGAAATACCATGAAAGTACTTAGTAATAACATGGCATCATAGTAATTAGAATGTAATTTGTATTTAATTAGATGGTTAATGGTTACGATTCAATAAACACTGAGTGTAAGTTGAGCTGACTCACGAAGATGGACGGAAGCAGTGTGCGGCGGTCAGCACCCATTCTTTGTTGATGAGGGAGCCACCACAGTAATGGCCTTCGTCACTGTGCAGACTGACCTGCCAGCACCAGTTCTTTTCACAAGCTTTGTCTCCACCAACTATCCTAAAGGTGAGAAATGGCTGGCCACACACTGACAGGGAAAACAGCAATGTATATTTTGCTTTAAGGTTTGAACTCAATTCATGCACAATGCAAAGACACAATGCAAATACAAGTCACACCACAGTGCCAGTGTGCTTGAGGCATATGGGACCCTGGAGACCAAACTGGAACTGTGGTGTGGTTTCTTCATGTGCATGTAACATACTGGTGACCATTTCTGGACACCATTAGCCAGATCCAACACACATACTCTGATATATTTAATTTTCAATTTTTAAATTTAATCTCATTTGCCTTTTCATGAGTTACGTTTGCGCTAAAACATTGGAAACTGGAAAGTGTGTGTGTGTGTGTCTGGTACTGTCTGGTATGTTACTGGGTTCAAAATGGCAGTGGCTTTCACTGCACTATTTTGTTTGCCTAAACCGTTGCATTCATTGGGTGTCCCATTTGCCACCTGTGACCTTTTTGTTGCAGACATTTTGTATCCCCCTGTTGGAATTCTGTTCAATGTAGTTAGGGATGCAAAATGGCAATGCTTACTTCAGAGACAATAAAATGCCAAGTACTATAACAAAACAACACAATACCTATACCGGTTGAATGTTGTGGTAGTGGACAGATTAACTAGCTACAGGAAACTACTGAAATTAGTTATGTATTTACTCACATCTTGATTCCAAGTGCAACCAGAGCAAAACCTTGGAGGAAATCTTTACCACATATAATGTAAAAAGATTTGGCTGGTAAAAAACACTATCTATTACAGTAGCTATTAATCAATACATATTACAGGACCTGCAACAACAAGACTAAAGTAAGTTAGCTAACGTTAATTGATTAGAGCCATTTGGCATTCTCAAATTCATTATCACCATAACAATATAGCCTACTCTTGCTGGACTGTTCGATATACTGTATGAACGTTTGATTGAAAACATTGAATAAAACCTTAGAAAAGTCGATGGACTTTTTAAAAGATTTTTAATAAACTTTGTATATTACCTCTGTAAAATCCATGTGCTTCTTTGCTGTTTGCAGATTACATGCATGCACTGAATGCCGGCCTTCATAAAAAAAAAAAAATACAAAGAAGAGCCACTTCTGCTGTTGAGGTCACGCGATTCCTTATCAACGGTGAAAACTAGAAAATGTGCTCAGTAGAGCACAGACCCCTGCCATGTCTGATAACACCCCGTAAGGCAGTTATGCTCCTTTTGGTGATATGCCACACCCACCACCACACCCCCTTTTGGCCAGTCGACATGAAAAGTTAATCAGTTCTTCCTTGGCCCATAACCAACCTTCATACCAAGTTTTGTGCAAATTCGTGCCCAACTTTTTTAGATATCCTGCTAAAAGACGGACGGACAAACACACAAACATTACGTCCTTGGCAGAGGTAATAATCAGGGTACAAGGGGTAAAATAATTTCCATTAGCATGCTGCCTACTACCACAGTATTCAGTCAATATAGGTATGGCTTCCTATTGGCAATTTTAATTGCAACACTAAAAAAATTCATTTAATTATCAGCTCATGTGGCAGAAAGTTCGAGGAAAAGGAACAAGGATATAAAGAGGACGGCAGGTGAGAGAAAAAGAAAAGAGGCAACTGTAATGCCAAGTGAAGAGCTTACCATCCAGCTGGGGGCGAGCCTCTGCAAAGTAACAAGAAAACCTGTTAAACCATTCAGAGTGCAGAAATAGTGCTGCTACTCAAATGTAGCTTTTAGTGTAGACTTTAGATGTTCTTGTTTCCAATGTGCTAGTCCCTGAGTTGATCCACTGATGCAGGCAACAAAATTTAAATCAAAATTGAGTCACTTAGGGTTTAAAAAAGTTTTTGTTATAAACCTCTTCAGATACCAATCTCCAAGAGTGGAAAGAACAAGTAGAACAGTGCTGCTTTGCTGAAATCCTATTTAAGCAAAAGTAAAATTACTGGTGTAAAAAATCTGTGTGAGTAAACATATAAGGTTCACTCCAAATGAACTCGGACTGAAAGTTATACTTTTGTAAATAGGAAAATGTTGTTACATGTGATCTTGCCCATGCAATGCAAAAATGATGATTAGATAAGATTATTTTAATTGGAAAAAAAAAAACTTATCCTAAAAAATAAATCCAGTAAAGCATGAATCAACACCATTCAGTCACCAGCTTACAAACTGTGTCCTCTGTAACGGATGGGATTTAAAATGTAGCAAAGTGCAAAACTTCAGTCAAAACATACTTCAGTAAAAGTGAAATGACTGACTTCAACAAATGCTGAAAAAGTTCAAGTGCACAAAAACGCTCTTTGATTACAGTAATGTAAGTTACAGGCAGCAAATGTAATTCATTACTTCCACCCATGCTAATCTGTGGCTCTATACGGTCTCATTATGTCTCATTCATAATTTCCTCATATAACTTCTAATTCCAAGGCTGAGTGAACAGGGACCACAAATAATCTGATTGCTTTCCTTTTTAGATCATACTAGTTACTATACTGGGGCTGGAAGGGGCTGAAAGGATTTTCTGTTCCCATATGAACACAAACTAACTCTTCTTATATCGGTCAAATGGAAACTGATCTACTCACCTTCCAGGAGTAGGAGGACAACCAGGAGAAAGAGGAGTCTGCGCACCGACATCTGTACTTCACTGGAGACACACACTACCATTTCATGCAGCCTAATAACCTGTTTTGAGGGTTAAATCCTCACCTAACCCCTGACTAAACCTTTGAAGTGATTGTGATTTTCTTCAGCAGATAAAAGAAACAATCAAAAACTATTAGCCCAATGTAAAAATACCAACTGCCTTTTTGTCTAGTGTAGAGAAACCAGTTGTAGTCTGGATGAAAATGTAATGTGATCACAGACAATGGACGTGGTTAATTATATATCAAGGACTTTTGTAAATAGGAAAAACCACCAACATCTGGGTGGTTCTGGTTCAGTTTACTTTGGTGTGTGGGTGGCTGTCTCTCTGTCTGACTCACTCTATCTATGTGGCTTGCATACTATACTAAGGTTAGGCCAATATTGAGCTGTTATTAAATGTCATCCACTGCTGATATAGTGGAGGTTCCTTCCTGACCACAGCAACATACAAATAGTCTGTAAAACCTGCAGTGACATTTTAGTTCTTTGCATATTCTATTTATTCATTTAATTCAATAATGGTTTTTCTAATTCAATTCTTCCTTTAAAGGCAGTAATGTATCCCAGAATCTCTACTACTGTAGAGAATTTACAGAGGCTTTATAAATGATCTTTTGTCTTTTTTTTTTATGGGGTATTTTACATGACAAAAATAGGAAATTTTAGATTTTGATCATATATAGTACATAATATTTTGCAAATATTACAATTTGTAAACAAAAACAAAAAAAATGCTGTAAATTACCAAGTATTTAGTTATTTACCTGATCGAAACAGGAAAATTAACTCTGACTTTGTCCATTGAGAAAAAGTGCTCTAACTTAATGTTAGCTAACTTTAATATGTTGATACAAAAATAAATAAAAGTCGTAATACAAAAGATGTTTGCATGTGTGTCCATATTCAACATGTAAAATGACATTCCAATAGGATTTTATTTCCCTATTCAGGAGTGGTGTTAAAAAAATATTACAATTATATGACAATTAATTTGACAATGACATATTGATGTTTGAAAATGATACAGATAACACCTTTAATACTGCTAACTATTAAGAAAGAATGCTGTGCTTTTCCACATTTTACAGGAAACATTCTATTTCAAATAAACCCATAACTGTTATTCAGCCAGGAGACAAGACATTGAAGACAAGTGAAATGGAAAAACAAAAATCAGATAAAAGGAGGAAAGGGACTCTTGAATAATTCCAAGAAGAGCAGATATAATGTTTCACTGCAACAACCTTCATCATGTACCGTCCTCATCACTTGCTAAAATTGCTGATATTGACCTTAGTGGTCTTGCTAGATTTGCTGAAATTTGAAAAATAATTTCTCAAGCATGCTGGTATTCTTGCTACAACATCTCTATGTGGAGAAAATTACATTTCAGTCAACAGACCTTCAGGTTTTTACAGAATCAAAGCCAAAATGAATCAGGCACAGCAATGAAGCAATGAAGACCATCATCAATCACATAATACTTTGTTTCAGAGAGCTAGATGTTGATCTGCATGTAATAACATCACTCATGGGGTATTTTCCATCAAAAACATGATTCTAGATTATTCTACTGGCATTGTGGACGGTGGGTAGTAATCATTGGGCATAGGCATGAGTAGGGTTTGGAAGCCTGTGGATGTTTTCTTGTTCTGTGCGTTGGCGTTGACACTGGCTGGACTCCTGCTGACCTTAAGTTTACTTCTTTTATCTGTTGATTCCTGTGTCACTGAACAGCAGAGACCAGTCCTCTCTGATAAGACTATTTGAGGGTCCATGTTTGATCTGGAATGAGACCAGGGATTTTAAATGAAAAGTATATTGCAATACAATTTTGAAATTTGTTTGAATAAAAAAAGGCATTTTGACTGTCACATTATTTTATGCATCTTGAATGGTTGTGGCTAATAATACAGTTTGTAAATGGAACAGAACTCATATTGTCTGATGGCTCATCAGACTCAGAGCAGGGAACCAATGAGGAAGATGAGCTATATGCAGAGGTACTATACATTCTGAGATAATTATGTCAGAATTATGAGATCTTTTCTCAGAATTATGAGAAAAGATGTCATTTATTTGAAAAACCGGCCTGAGCACACCTGTGTGTTATATTTATTCTGTCCTTATTGTCGTTACATTACTGGCGACCATTTCCAAAGCGTACTTGTTTAGATGTTTGACTGCATTTTTCCTACCTTCCAGGCTGCCTTTTGTTCCCATTTATTTCAGTACGGTACGAAAATCAACTTGCAGAGACCTGAAACTTGCTTGAGCTAGGTAATCCATCACAGTGAACATCCCGTCAGACTTAATTTTTGTCGAAGTTACTTTACCATTGTGTCGTAATTTAGTTCAATGCCCACATTCATTTGAAAAGTCTCTTCTGCCTTGTTCATATGCTGGTAGGAAGTTCTATTTCACACAGGCTTCGCCCTCTAACAGGGCTCTATTGGCTTAGCCACTCATCTAGTCGCCTCAGCGCACTGAAAATTTGCATGCATGTGCTCAGCCAATCAGGATGCGCCTATACACCCCCTATGGGGCCTCGCGGTATAAATGGCAAGCGGCCCCTCATTCAGCATCCACTTTTTCTTCAGCGCCTGACGTACAAGTTTGCCTAGGATGGCATCGGCTGAGACCAACATCGCTAAATACTGCCCAGACTGCCAGATTGATCGTGACGACAGATCCACATGAGGCATGTTTTGAGTGCCTCGGCCCGGAACATGCCACTGACGCCGTCTCGTCGGATTGCAGCAGCTGCAGGGCTCTTTCCATGGTGAGATGCCAGCAGCATTGGGCTCATTTCAAATGCTATCAGCGTCAGCGTTCTCCTGAGATCGAGCTCCGCTGTGATGACAGCTCCTCTGCCCTGTCGCAGCGCTTCCCCTGCCGGCTCCTCCCTTGGTAGTGGAGGAAGAAGAAGAGATGCCTCCGCCGGGAGACAGCGATGACAACATCTCCTCCGTCTCCGTTACGGCTGCATCCTTCACCTCCGCCATCGTTGAAACAAGGCTTCCCCTTAAGACATTCACCTTACACAGGGGAAGAAGACAAGGATGCCCACTCTCACCATCACTCTTCGCCATATTCATTGAACCTGTTGCAGCTGCAATCCGCCAAAATGACAACATCAAAGGCATCCATGTCTCCAACAACCATCACAAGATAAGTCTTTATGGAAATGTCGTATTACTGTACCTCCAGACCACATCAAACTCATTGCAAGAATCCATTAAGCTCATTAACCAATTCTCCAAGATATCGGACTACTCAATAAACTGGACCAAATCCACAATTCTGCCATTATGTGAGGGGGATTGGAATGCTGCATCCCTGTGCTGCCTGGTTAGTCAGTTATTTTTATTTTGTCATTTAGCACCCCCTGCTGGTGGTTTTGTATAGTAGTCATTTAAGTCATGTGATCTGTGTCTCTAGTTGATGACATCATCAGTAGGCATCTAGACAGTTCTCCATGTCAGAGCCGAGGGAAAGCTCATGCCTTTTCATCTGACATCATCCTGACATTCAGGTCTTTGAAAGCATCGTCGGTATGTAAAAGTAACCTTTGGGTTTATCATTTATTGATGTATATGCATATTTTCACAAATCGGAGATATTTGAATGGTTTGTGTGCAGATACAATTCAGATGGTGTATTCATGTCGGCCACATGTTCTGGCTAGCTTGTAGTGAGAAAATGTGCACGAGATACATTGTATGTAGCAACATCATGCTTACCAATAGCCTATCTTTATGATACATTTGGAACTTATTTGTATAACTTGCGTATTATTTTGTATCATTTGTTGTATACTTAATACTTACCTTGTACTTACCATAATGGGAATTTGGACACTTTTTGACTACATGTTTTTCTTTCTGTCAGTTTTACCCTACTGCCAGTTGCTACATTAAAGAAGGTCAACTTGGAACATCTTTGTCTGTGTAGTAATTGGGGATGGAGTTTATCTGCCTGTCAATTCATGCAAGGCGTGTGAAGAGGACAGGACAGTAAAACGATGTTTTCTGGCGGACTGAACTGCGATGAACAGGACAACGAAGTGCCATGACACACTGAATACGAACGCAATTCTCTTTCCAAAATGTCAGACCAAAAATCATCAGGATCTCAGTCATTACGGACAAGGTCTCATGCCTCATGTTCATCTTCATTCAAACGATCACATGGCTCCTCCGCCAGTGCAGCCGCAGCCGCAGCCCATGCTGAAGCCCAAGCTGCTAAAACAGAGGCAGCATTTGCAGAAAAGGAAAGCCAAATCAAAATGGAACAAGCACGTTTAGAGGCATCTTTAAAGGTAGAGAAGACACGTTTAGAGGTATCACTTGATGCTCTCAACTGGAGAAAAGAGCTGCAGCTGCGGTAGCTAAAGCTGAAGCATTAGAGGCAGCCATGGAAGAGCAAAATGAGGACCTCAGCTCCAGACTTGATCTCCAAACCCATGATCCAGCAGAGCGCACAAAAGAGTATGTGGAAGAGCAGGCAAAGCATGCTACTAATCAGTCAACACCTGCATTAGAAGGCGTCTCTACTGACAGTGTTAGTCAACCAGCCACTGTTGTACAGCGTGTACCCAAAGCTACTGTGCAGTGTCACATTCAGGATGATAAAACCAGTCATGACCGTCATCCTCAGGAGCATATTTCATTGGTTGGAAGTCAGGTATGGCACACTGACGCTCACACGTCACACCCTTCAGGTAGAAAGCCCCAGAAAGTGTGGAGTTCAAGGAGAACCATGGATCGCATGAGTCACACAGAGGTATTTAATGACAGAAATCATCCTCAAGCTCACCAGTATGCAGAGGCTCAACAGGCTAATCCTGCTGACAGTCAGAGCATGTCAGGTTTTTTGCAACACGTGAACTTGTGTCCTCAGGGCTTCTGCAGTTCAGTGATCGTCCTGAGAGTTACAGGGCTTGGAAAGCATCATTCCTGAATGCCATAAGAGGTCTAAACCTTACAGACAGTGAAGAGATGGACCTCTTGGTGAAGTGGCTAGCTGAACATGTGAGAAGGATAAGAGCTGTACATGTCCACCACCCACAGAGAGGGCTCAAAATGAGTTGGGACAGACTTGACAAGTGTTATGGGTCGTCAGAGGTCATTGAGAATTCGCTGTTCAAGAGAGTGGATAGCTTCCCTAAGATCTCTAACAAGGACCACAGGAAGTTAAGAGAGCTAGGTGACTTGTTAATGGAGCTTGAAGCCGCTAAATCTGATGGGGACCTGCCGGGACTCACCTACTTAGACACAGCCCGTGGTATCAACCCTATTGTGCAGAAGCTGCCTTACAATTTGCAGGAGAGATGGCTCTCGCACGGTTCTAAGTTCAAGGAAGAGTACAATGTTCCTTTCCCACCGTTTGCCTACTTCGTGGATTTCATTTGCCAGCAAGCCAAGATGCGAAATGATCCTAGCTTCTTCCTCATTCCAGGCAGTACTGACCCTCCAGTGATAGGAAAGTCAGCTCCTAAGTACAGTAGTCAGAGGCCTCCAATTTCAGTCCACAAGACTGAAGTGTCTACTTACACCTCCTCTTGGGCTGACACAACACGCAAGATTAAAGTGGATCCTGCTAAGCAATGCCCCCTACACAACAAACCGCACCCTCTCCAAAAATGTCCATCAAGTCCATCGAGAATAGGAAAGCCTTTTTAAAGCAACATAGGATCTGCTACAAATGCTGTGCGTCATCAGCACACCTAGCCAAGAGTTGTGATAGCAGCATAAAGTGTGCTGAATGTGGAAGCGAGAGTCACACCTCAGCCCTGCATCCTGGACCTGCTCCTTGGTCCTCAGAGGCCCAAACCCCTGCATGTGAGCATGGCGGGGAGGAAGGGAACAATATTGAAGAAGCTACTGTTTCCTCAAGCTGTACACAGGTCTGTGGGGGAGACCTCACTGAAAAATCGTGCTCAAAGATTGTGAAAGTCTACCCAGCTGGCCAGCAGGAAAAGGCAATCCGGTTATATGCGATATTGGACGATCAGAGTAATCGTTCGTTAGTAAGGTCTGAGTTCTTTGACCTCTTCAACATCAAAGGCCACAACTCTCCTTACTCCCTCAAGACGTGTGCTGGTGTAGTAGAGACAGCCGGCAGAAGAGCACATGGCTTTCAGGTGGAATCCATGGACGGGCAAGTTATCCTCTCTCTACCAACACTGATTGAGTGTAACGCGATTCAGAATAATCGCTCTGAAATTCCCACACCGGAAGCAGCACTGCATCAGGCACATCTGAAACCTCTGGCGCAAAAGATCCCAGAGCTTGACCCTCAGGCTCCTATCATGATCCTGCTTGGCAGAGACATCATAAGGATCCACAAAGTACGGAAACAGATAAATGGGCCACATGACTCCCCCTGTGCTCAAAAACTGGACTTGGGATGGGTAATTGTTGGCAACGTCTGTCTAGGAAATATTCACAAACCGGCCACTGTGAGCACCTACTATACCAACACTCTGGAAAATGGTCGCCACTCTGTCTTTGAACCATGCCCTAATCGCTACGTTGTAAAGGAAAAGTGGTAAGGGAGTCTCACTGAATCAGGTCCTCCTGACTGGCCCGGACCTCAACAACAGTCTTCTTGGGGTACTTATCCGCTTTTGTAAGGACTCCATTGCCATCCCAGTGGACATACAACAGATGTTTCACTGTTTTGTCATCAGGCCGGAAGACAGAAATTTCCTGAGATTTCTTTGGTATGGAGACAACAACTTGGAAAATCACAGAGTAAAAATCACGGAGTATCGCATGAAAGTGCATGTCTTCGGGAATAGTCCATCGCCAGCAGTCGCCATTCACTGTCTCAGACGAGCCGCTGAAGAAGGGGAGAGAGAGTTTGGCAAGGATGCAAGGCCGTTCGTTGAAAGAGACTTTTATGTTGATGATGGACTTAAGTCCCTGCCCACAACAGGTGCTGCTATCGACTTGCTCAAAAGAACGCAGAACATGCTGGCTTGCTCCAACCTCAGGCTACATAAAATAGCCTCAAACAGCAGAGAGGTCATGGAGGCATTCCCCACTTAGGATCACGCCAATGACCTTAAAGATCTAGATCTTGGTGTCGACTCCCTACCCATACAGCGCAGCCTTGGACTCTGCTGGGACTTGAAGACAGACACTTTCCTATTCCAGGTGGCAGAAGAAAGGAAGCCTTTCACTCGCCGGGGAGTATTATCAACAGTGAACAGCTTGTATGACCCGTTGGGATTCGTTGCACCTGTCACTATACAAGGCAAGGCCTTACTTCGAGAACTCTCAATGGAGACGAGTGATTGGGATGCTCCATTACCTCCAGACAAAGAAGAACTATGGGAAAAGTGGAGAGAATCCTTAAAAGAGCTTCAGCACCTGAAGATCCCAAGTTCATATACAAATGTGTCTCCAACAGAGGCCCAGCACAAATAACTCTGTGTCTTTGCGGATGCTTCAGATAAGGCAATAGCTGCAGTTGCCTATCTAAAGATCTCAGATGCAGAAGGGAACTGCCACACAGGTTTTGTATTAGGCAAGGCAAGATTAGCTCCACGTCCAGAACAAACCATACCTCGGTTAGAGTTGTGCGCTGCGGTGATGGCTGTGGACATGGCGGAGCTCATTACCTCTGAGATTGACATTTAGTGTGAGGCAGTCACCTTCTATATAGACAGCAAGCTAGTTCTGGGCTACATTTACAATGAAAAGCGGAGATTCTACGTTTATGTCAACAATCAGATCCAGAGGATCTGGAGGAGCACACAGCCACAACAATGGCATTATGTGTCCACTGAACACAACCTTGCAGACCATGCCACAAGGTCCATCCCTGCAGCCCGTCTGAAAGACACCACCTGGTTTACCGGGCCTGCGTTCTTATCTCAGCCGGACAAAACTTCTCTCAAGACAGCCGTCTTTGAACTAGTGGACCCAGAACAAGATAAAGAAATTTGCACACAAGTGACAGCGCTCACTTCCACCACCCATGATAGCCGACTTGGATCTCAGTGCTTTGAGCGCTTTTCTACCTGGAGGGCTCTTAATCATGCCATATCTTGTCTCAGACATATTGCATGCCTCTTCAAGAAGACCTCAGAAGAGTCTACAAGGAGCTGCAAGGGATGGCATCATTGCGAGACACCATACACAGTGGAGGAACTCAGTCAGAGCAAGAACGTCATCATCCGATCTGTGCAGCAGGAAACTTATGCTGAAGAAATGGAATGCATCAGGACCCAAAGAGATATCCCAGTCCTCTGAGGATGCTAGATCCATTCATTGGCGAGGATGGCTTATTGAGAGTCGGAGGATGTATACAGGAATCACAGTTGGGACATGAAGAGAAAAGGCCCCTAATAATTCCTGGACGGCATCATGTTGCAACCCTCCTTGTGCAACATTACCATGTGGAATCACAACATCAAGGACGCCACTTTACTGAGGGCACTGTCCACTCAGCTGGCTACTGGATTGTGGGTGCTAAAAGGTGTGTAAGCAGTTTCATCTTCAAGTGCATCACCTGCCGTAAGCTTCGGGGGACATGTGAAGTCCAGAAAATGGCTGACTTACCTCCTGATAGACTCAGCATGGAACTGCCTTTCACGCATGTTGGTGTTGACGTATTTGGACCCTGGACCATCTTGGCGCGCCGTATGAGGGGTGGCCATGCCGAAAGTAAAAGATGGGCAGTCTTATTTATCTGTTTAAGCATCAGAGCCATCCATCTCGAGGTCATAGAGTCCATGGACAGCTCAAGTTTTATAAATGCCCTGAGAAGGTTCCTGGCGGTCCGTGGGCCAGTCAAGCAAATCCGTTCTGACCGGGGAACGAATTTCATCGGAGCGTGCAAGGATCTAGAAATCTCCTCCAATGTTGACGAAGATGCGGTGAAGAGGTACCTCTCAGAAAAGGGCTGTACCGGGACATTCAATCCGCCTCATTCCTCCCATATGGGAGGGGCATGGGAGAGAATGATCGGCATCACACGCAAAATCCTGGACTCCATGTTTCTCCAGTCAGGGCCTTCTAGACTCACTCATGAGGTGCTCACCACCTTTATGGCCGAGGTGATGGCCATTGTGAACAATAGACCTCTAGTGCCCGTGTCTACAGATGCAGAAGATCCATTCATCCTCACTCCGGCCACACTGCTCACACAGAAAAGCGGCCCTCATCCCATTCCTCCAGGTGAGTTCGTCAGCAAGGACCTGTACAAGCGACAGTGGCGGCAAGTGCAAAGCCTCGCCAGTACCTTCTGGGACAGATGGCGCAAACAATACTTGTCTACCCTGCAGTCACGAAGGAAATGGATGTCCAGTAGGCCAAACATCTCACCAGGATCTGTGGTGCTCATGAGGGATTGTCAGTCCAAGAGAAATGACTGGCCTTTAGGAGTCATAACTCAGGTATTTCCCAGCAAGGACGGAAGAGTCCGTAAGGTTGAGGTGAAGATCAACAGACGGGATGGAACAAAGCTGTTTCTCAGGCCTGTAGCTGAAGTGGTCCTGCTGCTCTCCTCTGAGGACTAGGAACGAGTGACTTCCTCATTCAGAGGTGAACCATGAAGGTGTTAAATTGTGGTATCTAGGGATACCAGGCGGGGAGTGTGCTGCCTTGTTAGTCAGTTATTTTTATTTTGTCATTTAGCACCCCCTGCTGGTGGTTTTGTATAGTAGTCATTTAAGTCATGTGATCTGTGTCTCTAGTGGATGACATCATCAGTAGGCACCTAGACAGTTCTCCATATCAGAGCCGAGGGAAAGCTCATGCCTTTTCATCTGACATCATCCTGACGTTCAGGTCTTTGAAAGCATCGTCGGTATGTAAAAGTAACCTTTGGGTTTATCATTTATTGATGTATATGCATATTTTCACAAATCAGAGATATTTGAATGGTTTGTGTGCAGATACAATTCAGATGGTGTATTCATGTTGGCAACATGTTCTGGCTAGCTTGTAGTGAGAAAATGTACACGAGATACATTGTATGTAGCAACATCATGCTTACCAGTAGCCTCTCTTTATGATACATTTGGAACTTATTTGTATAACTTGCGTATTATTTTGTATCATTTGTGGTATACTTAATACTTTTTGACTGTATGTTTTTCTTTCTGTCAGTTTTAACCTACTGCCAGTTGCTACATTAAGGAAGGTCAACTTGGAACATCTTTGTCTGTGTAGTAATTGGGGATGGAGTTTATCTGCCTGTCAATTCATGCAAGGCGTGTGAAGAGGACAGGACAATCCCCAAATGCACCCCCTCCTATATCTGTTGGTAATATTAAATATTTAGGTATAAACATCTCCACCAAGCTGTCAGAGTTGTTCAAATTAAATTTCACCACACTACTGAAAAACATTGAGGATGACCTAAACCGCTGGATGAATCTTCCCCTCTACATTACAGGTAGAATAGCATCAGTTAAAATGATAATATTACCCAAAATCAACTATCTCTTTACAATGATCCCAACCCAACCCACTGCCAACTGGTTTCAATCACTGGACTCCATAACAAACAAATTTTATTGGAAGAATAAAAAACCAAGGATTAAACTAGCAACACTACAAAAAAGTAAAACCTTAGGAGGACTAGAAGCACCAAGTTTTCACCTCTACCAACTACAATATATTACCAAATGGATTAACCACACACCACAGAACTATTCATGGACAGAAATAGAACAAGCACAATGTAAACATATCTCACTATCTGACTTACCATTCCTTAACACAAGTATAAAATATCACAACAGCTTCAAAAATAGTGTCATCTCAACAACACTGACAGCTTGGTGGAAAATCAACAAAATCTCCAAATCCACATTAACCTCTTGTAAATACACCCCCATCTGGCACAATCCGCACTTTACACTAAACAACTTACCCCTCAATTTCGTCACTTGTAAAGAAAAGGGAATCACACACTTACACCACATCTTCCATAACAATAACCTAATCTCCTTCGATGATCTTCTCCGAATGTACGGCATTGGGACGGATCAATATCTCCAGTTAAAATCTGTTCTTAAATCCAAAATCAATATCACAAATAAAAACTAACTCTCCAGATCTGACAGAAGATTTATTTAAGATCAAAGACACAAAGAAAATTCTTTCTAAATTATATAAACTTCTGCTAAGCATAGACACAACAGTATCACTTCCAATCAAAAAATGGGAAAAATCTGTCCCAATGCAGAGCTCTGGACACAAATCTGTCATAACACTTTCACAATGACCAAAAATATGAACACACGATTGATACAATACAAGGTAATCCATAGAGCTCACCTCACCCAACACAAAATATACAAAATGGGGCTCATAGACTCGGACACATGTTCATTTTCTCAAGCACACAAGTACATGAACGAATGCACAGCTGCCATCACACTCATTAATAATCTTACCTGATATCTTACACACAGACACACACAAACACTACCCCACCCCCCCTCCCTTTTTTTTTTGTATGTATATATTTTTTATTTCTTTTTTTTTCCTCCCCCTCATTGTTTATTTATTTATTCATTCACTCATTTACTTATTTCGTTACATCTAGCTAGTATTAGTTATTACTTTCCTTTTTTTTTTTTTTTTTTATTACTTATTTTTTCCTGCCTCTTTCCCCTCCTTCACGACCAGGGATGTTGGCAGGGGCTCCCTGGGCCACGGAGTATGAGTGTTGTAAGATGATACGAGGGGAACTAGGGTCTCTCTGGGAAATATCCCCACATCATAGAAAAGGGGAAAATAAATAAATGCGTAAAATAATAACGACGATAACGATAATAAAAATTATAATAATAAATAAATAAATACAAAATATATACAAAAAGAAAAGTACAGGAGGGAAAAAATAAATAAATAAAAAAATCTGACCAAGATGACCATAGAGCACAACATGGATGACCGTGATGGGCATACTCCCTCCTAAGGGTCTGGGGGTTGCCTCGGATGGATGCACCCATGAATGCTGGTCCCCTGACCTCTGTCCCCCTTGTCTTGCTTTCTCCTCCGCTTGTGCTTCGGGGCCGCCCGCCCTGTGGTCGGGGTTCGGGGCTGGGGAGGCCGGCTGTCACTGTATCTGGGGGCCCCCCCACATCCCCCTCCCTCACTCCCACCCAACCACCCTACCAGCTAAGCAACCCCCCCACCCCCCTTGCATAAACATACATAACATAAACACAACATACCAGCATACCTTTTATACTTCTATAATCATTCAGGATTTTTTTCCCATCATCAAGTGAGATTTGTTATGTGCCAGATTTTTTTTTTTTACAGGTGTAGGAAATGGGCTTCCATACACAAGTAGGTTCCCTTCATTCTCAAGTCAAATCAAGTCAGGGTTTGAATTCAGAGTTCAAATACTTAAAAACTTTGGACATGGAAAAGTTGAAACATGGAAGCGAGGGGACAGGAAGGGGTTCCTACTTTCCCTCACCTCCACCTCAGTCTGTCATCACTTGAGTTCCAATAAAACCTATAACAAGAACACAAGCATTGTGATTGGATATCTTTCTGCATTACCATTACAAGAGATGTGATACCAGGTCACAAAATGCTAACAGGCCAGGAATAGCTAGGTAATGATAGCTAAATGATAGCTGCTAACATTAGCAGCCAGTATGGGTTTCTGTCTCCTTCTTGTAGCAAATTTTGAAGATGCCGAAGAATAACTGTGTCATTTTTACACTAAAAATACAAAATAAAGAGACTGGAAGTGCCTTAGGCAAAGTTTATTCCAAGGAAAACATTTATTCCAGCTGAATGAGCACAAATCAACAGTAAGGGCTTGAAACAATTTTTGCACTTCAAATACACAAAATCATTTATTTTTTTATTCGAAACCAGAATATATGTCGGTCATGATATGCAACCAGCTTTTTTTTTAGTTATAGTTAGCCAATTAGCATTTTAGTTTTTAAGCAAGCTTTAAAGGTCCCATATTCTACACTTTCCAGTGTTAAGCATCTCTTTGAGCCTTACCAAGAACAAGCTGTTTTTGTTGCTGTGTCTCTAAGGCTCATTAATATTAATGACCCTCTGTTCTCATTGGCTACCACCAATCACACCACACCACAGCCCTGGCAGCTAGAGGTAGGGAAAACTCTCCAGTAAAAAAAACAATGACAATCGCTCAACCGCTTTGAAAAAAACACTTTGTTAGTCTATTATTTCTTACAAAAATGATAATGAGCGAACCTTTGTGACCCCACAAAGTTACGGAAGTCCAAACGGCTCGTTTAGAGGCTCGCTTTTCTAATATGGATGATGTGGATTTAGTTGGTGACCGTGCGTTTTGATACTTTCACCATGTTTAGATAGACCATCCAACTCCTTTATAATCAAAGAGGCAAGGGAAATCCTGTTTTCCATGATATGGGACCTTTAAGACGTGGACAAAATAATAATCCTCTTTAACAGAATTTCACAGCATGTTAACAAACTGATTTGGGCGGAAACTCTGGCTCAGTAATTATCACGGATGTTGGGAAAAGTTTTACATACTTTTCAATCAACTCAGATATATATCTGTATATATAGATATATTTATATATCTTTATAAATATATATTGCCTTCAGTTGTCTGCCTTTGCTGCCTCCTCGGCCTTTGCTGCCTCTTCGGCCTTTGCTGTCTCCTCTGTCTTTGCTGCCTCTTCGGCCTTTGCTGCCTCCTCTGTCTTTGCTGCCTCCTCAGCCTTTGCTGCCTCTTCGGCCTTTGCTGCCTCCTCAGCCTTTGCTGCCTCTTCGGCCTTTGCTGCCTCCTCTGTCTTTGCTGCCTCCTCAGCCTTTGCTGCCTCTTCGGCCTTTGCTGCCTCCTCTGTCTTTGCTGCCTCTTCGGTCTTTGCTGCCTCCTCGGTCTTTGCTGCCTCTTCGGTCTTTGCTGCCTCTTCAGTCTTCTCCAGGTGATCACAGGTATATGAGAGGTCACTGTCTGTCCCGTTGGATTCAATGGTTACGAAGCCTGGCTGGTCGGTGGTGATGATGCTGTTGATCCAGTCCTGGTACTCTGACACTCTGGTGTACACGCCTGGGAAATTACATTTATTATACATCACTGTAAACTTGTTACTGTGAACACAACATGTGTATATCCTGTGTGTGTATTGTCTATTTTGCACACTCTCATAATGCTGTTAACCATACTTTTCCCCATACTTTCCATTCATACATTCTATTTACTTACATACTACTTCTAAAAATGATTTAAAATCTGATTTATTTTGCATTAGAACCATATATACTACACTTTGCTGGTTTGAATCCCTGGGCTATCTGAGAAAAATTAAGGTGGAGTGAGTGAGTAACGCTCTACATCCAATTTCTGAAATGGATGAATAAATGAATGAATGAATTGCTGAAAAAGTACATGTGTGCAAAACTTCCCTGGACAATGACCTGATAGTAGATTTTAATCATGAATGAACAAGAACAAATATGACATCCTATAACCTAAAGTTGGAGTCACAGTAATACATTTTGTCAGTCCCTACCTGGTTCTTTGGGCCTTGCACAACCGTGGCCAAAGCTCACCACTCCAGACTGCACCCAGCGGAAGCCATGTTCGACCAGCAGAGGGCCTCCTGAGTCTCCCTTTGGGGAAACGCAGGCAATAAGTCAGTACAGAGGAACTACCACTACTGTTACTGCTACGACTAGTCCCACTACTAGTTTAAATGCCTTGAGGCCTGCAATGAAAACCAACCCATTTCTTTACATTTTTTCACTTTCATATGGATATAGTAACCAGCAAAATCAAGGTAACAAAAGGCTACTAATTTCTTATGTTGTATTAAAAATGGGGATAAGTAAGAGTCCTTGGTCTGAGGACCTGAGTGGCCTTACTGTGGTGTACAGCAGTGATTCTCGACCTTTTTCATATCAAGGACCCTTAATTTAGTCCACATTTGGGCCACGGACCCCCATTTGATGAGATTTTGTTTCTCTGACCCAAATCTGAGAATATTTTTATTGTTAAATATGATTTTGTCCAGAATTCCATGACTATCTGTATTGTAGGTAGAGAGATAACAGAGAAACTATGATCAAAACAGTCATTCTCCTACATTCTCTAAGTGTTCACTTCTTGTAAATGAAATGAATTGAAGTTTAACAATTCATCAATTTGCTGCGGATCCCCTGGAACCCCCTGAAGGACCCCTGGTGGTCCCCGGACCCCATGTTGAGAACCACTGGTGTATGGCTGAGTATTTTAAATTGAATCCTACATCGGAATGGCAGCCAGTGTAAGGACGTCAATATGGGGGTAATATGGGTTCTGCAACTGGTCCTAGATGCTATTTATCAGTAGCTAATTACGTAGCTTGTTTGTACACTTTAAAGGGCACCTGTCCACATTGACACAGCATAGTTAACATATGAAAAGAAGGTGCATTGCAACATAGGCTGAGTGTGAAGTCACACATTGGCTTCTGAAGGGCTGTTTTGAAGCCTGGAGATTGGGTGTATGGTTTCCGCCGTGTTGACATTTTTTGGAGCTGGCACAGCCAAAGTGAGGCAAAAGGTGAAGTTTGGATTGTCTGCAGAGCCACAGTGCTGCTTACTATTGGCCCATAATTGGCGATGCATGGGCAAGCTGTCGATCACTGGATAGGTGACCTGTCAATCACTCTGTAAACAACTCACAACATCCATGTATTATATACATATCGTCTTAGTTGCGCAATTATTTTGAAAATCACCATAGGAGACACATTCAAAGAAGTGAAGTTAGCTACTGAGACCATAACTTATTGTGAAAAAAAAATGAAATGGAACCATTAGCTCAGGCTGTGAGGGAACACCAAGGTATATTGCCAATTTCATCCAAAAATGGATGGTTATCAATGGGAAAATCAATAATTACACTCTTTTTTTTAATCAATTCCAGACAAGGTTTTGGAGATAAAAGGTTTGTGCAGGATACTGATGATATTGAGAAGGTTGAAAATAAAGAGCAATGTGACCTGACAGGAATCCTTTGTCCCCTCCGACAGACCAGCACACATCATGTTGTCAGTGATGGTGAAGTAATTATTCTGACAGACACACTGTCTGTTGCCGATGATGGGAAGCTCCACCTTTTGGAGATTGTTTTGGATGGGTCCAGCTGTGGAGACACACAGACAGCACATACAGTTGTACAGTTGTCTAAAACCAGATATTGTTCTCTTAACTGGCACTACACTAGGCCTATGCTAGTTTTCTAGTAATGCTTTTAAAGCTCTATGTGATATCTTTTTTGTGGTAAAACATTCACTTTTAATTGCTATTAGTGTTGGAGTTTGCCTTTCCAAGCTCCAACGAAACCATCATTGTAACATGAGACTCTGGATCAGCCAATTCTACTGGAGAGAACTGTTGAGATGCGAGAATGGAGTTGGAGTTGAGAGACGACGTCTCATATGCAGATATTTGTTTATAGAGATTAGCCGAAATGTCGTCTGGACCTAAAACACCTACAAAAAGTATCAATGTTTGTGTATTGTATGGAGAAACGTTCGACTCTCACGTCTCAAGTTGCTAATCGGACTGTAAACAATGACCGGCGTACGGAAGAGGAAGTCTTGGCCCGGATGTCGCTGGCTACACCGGAAACCTCAAAATATTGGCCGTCACCCTGAGTGTCTAATCGTCGTCAGACTGATAGACAATGGGTTCCGAGATTGAACTTGCTGTAACCCCATAAAAATACAACCAGTTATTACTTCCTTCACTTTTGTGTCAAACTGCAAGTCTTTGTTACGTACATTTTTGGGACCTCTCACCCCAGCCGGTCACCCAGACCAGAGTACCGTTGTAGAAAGTGCTGTTGGCTGCTGCCAGGCAGACTGGACAGATGTATTCACTGAAGCTGACCGGCTCAGACAGTTTCAGAAGACAGATATCATTGTCATGATTGCTTGTTAAGTTATCAAAGTTGGGGTGACAGATGATCTCTGTGACGTTCCTCATCACCTCATTAGGGTTGCTGCCATGCTGACTCTGACGACCCAGGTAGATGTGTCTGAGAATTTGTAGATACCTGTGATATACATCACACAGAATGACACCAGTTAAAGGGGCAATAAGTAAGGTTTTAATATATCCATGGGTTGACAATACCAGTGACTCAACAATTACTTGACCAGCTGCTGAGATTTCTGACTTTCAAAAATCAGCTTCTGGTCTGAACTCTGTTTTGGAACAAAAATTCCCCACTTTTAAGAGTTTCAAGACACCCCTCCCAAATGGCATTTTCAACTTCTCAGCGATGGAGGACAGTGCTATCAGCAAACGACAGGGACCGCAACACATTTGAGTTATGAAGGCTAAAAAGCCTCATTCTCAAGTCAATAAAGCAAATAACCAAACAGTGTTATTATTATTATTATTCCAGTATTTTGCATTGTGATTGTATTGTGTTATTGTATCATCACAGTAATCACTATAAATCATGGATAACTAACAAGTAGAACATACAGTAAATTAAGCAAACTACACTACTGAAATACCATGAAAGTACTTAGTAATAACGTGGCATCATAGTAATTAGAATGTAATTTGTATTTAATTAGATGGTTAATGATTCAATAAACACTGAGTGTAAGTTGAGCTGACTCACAAAGATGGACGGAAGCAGTGTGCAGCGGTCAGCACCCATTCTTTGTTGATGAGGGAGCCACCACAGTAATGGCCTTCGTCACTGTGCAGACTGACCTGCCAGCACCAGTTCTTTTCACAAGCTTTGTCTCCACCAACTATCCTAAAGGTGAGAAATGGCTGGCCACACACTGACAGGGAAAACAGCAATGCATATTTTGCTTTAAGGTTTGAACTCAATTCATGCACAATGCAAAGACACAATGCAAATACAAGTCACACCACAGTGCCAGTGTGCTTGAGGCATATGGACCCTGGAGACCAAACTGGAACTGTGGTGTGGTTTCTTCATGTGCATGTAACATACTGGTGGCCATTTCTGGACACCATTAGCCAGATCCAACACACATACTCTGATATATTTAATTTTCAATTTTTAAATTTAATCTCATTTGCCTTTTCATGAGTTACGTTTGCGCTAAAACATTGGAAACTGGAAAGTGTGTGTGTGTGTGTCTGGTACTGTCTGGTATGTTACTGGGTTCAAAATGGCAGTGGCTTTCACTGCACTATTTTGTTTGCCTAAACCTTTGCATGCATTGGGTGTCCCATTTGCCACCTGTGACCTTTTTGCTGCAGACATTTTGTATCCCCCTGTTGGAATTCTGTTCAATATAGTTAGGGATGCAAAATGGCACAAGTGAAAGCAACCCATAGCATTAAAATTAATGCTTACTTCAGAAACCATAAAATGCCAAGTACTATAACAAAACAACACAATACCTATACCGGTTGAATGTTGTGGTAGTGGACAGATTAACTAGCTACAGGAAACTGCTGAAATTAGTTATGTATTTACTCACATCTTGATTCCAAGTGCAACCAGAGCAAAACCTTGGAGGAAATCTTTACCACATATAATGTAAAAAGATTTGGCTGGTAAAAAACACTATCTATTACAGTAGCTATTAATCAATACATATTACAGGACCTGCAACAACAAGACTAAAGTAAGTTAGCTAACGTTAATTGCTTAGAGCCATTTGGCATTCTCAAATTCATTATCTCCATAACAAGATAGCCTACTCTTGCTGGACTGTTTGATATACTGTAAACTTTTGATTGAAAACATTGAATAAATTCTTAGAAAAGTCGATGGACTTTTTAAAAGATTTTTAATAAACTTTGTATATTACCTCTGTAAAATCCATGTGCTTCTTTGCTGTTTGCAGATTACATGCATGCACTGAATGCCGGCCTTCATATAAAAAAAAAAAATACAAAGAAGAGCCACTTCTGCTGTTGAGGTCACGCGATTTCTTGTCAACGGTGAAAACTAGAAAATGTGCTCAGTAGAGCACAGACCCCTGCCATGTCTGATAACACCCCGTAAGGCAGTTATGCTCCTTTTGGTGATATGCCACGCCCACCACCACGCCCCCTTTTGGCCAGTCGACATGAAAAGTTAATCAGTTCTTCCTTGGCCCATAACCAACCTTCATACCAAGTTTTGTGCAAATTCGTGCCCAACTTTTTTAGATATCCTGCTAAAAGACGGACAGACAAACACACAGACGCGGGCAAAAACATTATGTCCTTGGCAGAGGTAGTAATCAGGGTACAAGGGGTAAAATAATTTCCATTAGCATGCTGCCTACTACCACAGTATTCAGTCAATATAGGTATGGCTTCCTATTGGCAATTTTAATTGCAACACTAAAAAAATTCGAGGAAAGTTCGAGGAAAGGGAACAAGGATATAAAGAGGATGGCAGGTGAGAGAAAAAGAAAAGAGGCAACTGTAATGCCAAGTGAAGAACTTACCATCCAGCTGGGGGCGAGCCTCTGCAAAGTAACAAGAAAACCTGTTAAACCATTCAGAGTGCAGAAATAGTGCTGCTACTCAAATGTAGCTTTTAGTGTAGACTTTAGATGTTCTTGTTTCCAATGTGCTAGTCCCTGAGTTGATCCACTGATGCAGGCAACAAAATTTAAATCAAAATTGAGTCACTTGGGGTTTAAAAAAGTTTTTGTTAGAAACCTCTTTAGATACCAATCTCCAAGAGTGGAAATAACAAGTAGAACAGTGCTGCTTTGCTGAAATCCTATTTAAGCAAAAGTAAAATTACTGGTGTAAAAAATCTGGAGTAAAGGTATAAAAGGTAGTTCACTCCAAATGAACTCAGACTGAAAGTTATACTTTTGTAAATAGGAAAATGTTGTTACATGTGATCTTGCCCATGCAATGCAAAAATGATGAGAGGACAAATTAGATTATTTTAATTGAAGAAAAAAAAACGTTGCAAAATAAATACAGTAAAGCATGAGTCAACACCATTCAATCACCAGTGGAGAGCTTACAAATGGTGTCCTCTGTAAGGGATGGGATTTAAAATGTAGCAAGGTGCAATACTTCAGTCAAAACATACTTCAGTAAAAGTGAAATGACTGACTTTAACAAATGCTGAAAAAGTTCAAGTGCACAAAAAAGCTCTTTGATTACAGTAAAGTAAGTTACAGACAGCAAATGTAATTTGTTACTTCCACCCATGCTAATCTGTGGCTCTATACGGTCTCATTATGTCTCATTCATAATGTCCTCATATAACTTCTAATTCCAAGGCTGAGTGAACAGGACCCACAAAGAATCTGATTATTTTCCTTTTTAGATCATACTAGTTACTATACTGGGGCTGGAAGGGGCTTTCTGTTCCCATATGAACACAAACTAACTCTTCTTATATCGGTCAAATGGAAACTGATCTACTCACCTTCCAGGAGTAGGAGGGCAACAAGGAGAAAGAGGAGTCTGCGCACCGACATCTGTACCTCACTGGAGACACACACTACCATTTCATGCAGCCTAATAACCTGTTTTGAGGGTTAAATCCTCACCTAACCCCTGACTAAACCTTTGAAGTGATTGTGATTTTCTTCAGCAGATAAAAGAAACAATCAAAAACTATTAGCCCAATGTAAAAATGCCAACTGCCTTTTTGTCTAGTGTAGAGACCAGTTGTAGTCTGGATGAAAATGTAATGTGATCACAGACAATGGACGTAGTTAATTATATATCAGTCCACCAAGGACTTTTGTAAATAGGAAAAACCACCAACATCTGGGTGGTTCTGGTTCAGTTTACTTTGGTGTGTGGGTGGCTGTCTCTCTGTCTGACTCACTCTATCTATCTGGCTTGCATACTAAGGTTAGGCCAATATTGAGCTTTTATTAAATATCATCCACTGCTGATATAGTGGAGGTCTGTAAAAAAAATAGTCTGTACAACCTGCAGTGACATTTTAGTTTCTTTGCATATTCTATTTATTCATTTAATTCAATAATGTTTTTTCTAATTCAATTCTTCCTTTAAAGGCAGTAATGTATCCCAGAGTCTCTACTACTGTAGAGAATTTACAGATTAGATTTGTATCATATATAGTACATATTTTGCAAATATTAAAATTTGTAAACAAAAACAAAAATATTTCTGTAAATTAGCAACTATTTAGTTATTTACCTGAACGAAACAGCAAAATGAACTCTGACGTTATGTATTGAGAAAAGGTGCTCTAACTTAATGTTAGCTAACTTTAATATGTTGATAACAAAATAAATAAAAGTCGTAATACAAAAGATGTTTGCATGTGTGTCCATATTCAACATGTAAAATGACATTGTAAAAAAAATCCTCCAAAATTAATTTGACAATTAATTTGACAATGATATATTGATGTTTGAAAATGATACAGATAACACCTTTAATACTGCTAACTACTAAGAAAGAATGCTGTGCTTTTCCACATTTTACAGGAAACATTCTATTTCAAATAAGCCCATAACTATTATCCAGCTAGGAGACAAGACTTGGAAGACAAGTGAAATGGAAAACAAAATCAGATAAAAGGAGGAAAGAGACTCTTGAATAATTCCAAGAAGAGCAGATATAATGTTTCACTGCTACGATCTTCATCATGTACCGTCCTCATCACTGAAATTGCTGATACTGACCTTTGTGGTCTTGTTAGAATTGCTGAAATGTGAAAAATAATTTCTCAAGTACATTGGTATTCTTGCTACAACATCTCTATGTGGAGAAAATTTCAGTCAACAGACCTTCAGGTTTTTACAGAATCAGAGCCAAAATGAATGAGGCACAGCAATGAAGCAATGAAGACCATCATCAATCACATAATACTTTGTTTCAGAGAGCTGGATGTTGATCTGCATGTAATAACATCACTCATGGGGTATTTTCCATCAAAAACATGATTATAGATTATTCTACTGGCATTGTGGACAGTGGGTAGTAATCATTGGGCATAGGCGTGAGTAGGGTTTGGAAGCCTGTGGATGTTTTCTTGTTCTGTGTGTTGGCGTTAACACTGGCTGGACTCCTATTTGAGGGTCCATGTTTGATCTGGAATGAGACCAGGGATTTTTTTTTTTTTTAAAGATTTATTTTTGGCATTTTATGCTTTATTTGAGAGACAGGAAGGTATGGGAGAGAGAGTGAGGGGAGGACATGCAGCAAAGGACCACGGGTTGGATTCGAACCCAGGTCGCTGTGGGAAGGCCTGAGCCAAATGGTACGCGCCCTACTCGGTGAGCCACTAGGGTGCCCCTGAGACCAGGGATTTTAAATGAAAAGTATATTGCAATACTATTAAATATACTTTTGAAATGTGTTTGAATAAAAAAAGGCATTTTGACTGTCATATTTATGTCATATATATTTATGCATCTTGAATGGTTGTGGCTAATAATACAGTTTGTAAATGGAACAGAACTCATATTGTCTGATGGCTCATCAGACTCAGAGCAGGGAACCAATGAGGAAGATGAGCTATATGCAGAGGTACTATACATTCTGAGATAATTATGTCAGAATTATGAGATCTTTTCTCAGAATTATGAGAAAAGATGTGATTTATTTGAAAAACCGGCCTGAGCACACCTGTGTGTTATATTTCTTCTGTCCTTATTGTCGTTACATTACTGGCGACCATTTCCAAAGCGTACTTGTTTAGATGTTTCACTGCATTTTTCCTTCCGGCCTTTTGTTCCCATTTATTTCAGTACGGTACGAAAATCAACTTGCAGAGACCTGAAATTTGTTGTTGTTGTTCACAGTGAACATCCCGTCAGACTTCATTTTTGTCGAAGTTACTTTACCATTGTGTCGTAATTTAGTTCAATGCCCACATTCATTTGAAAAGTATCTTCTGCCTTGTTCATATGCTGGTAGGAAGTTCTATTTCACACAGGCTTCACCCTCTAACACGGCTCTATTGGCTTAGCCACTCATCTAGTCATTTCATTCAAAACCCCACCCAATCTGCACACCACCTATCCAGTTACCAGACACCCACCACCTGATTTGCACACCACCTATCCACTTACCAGACACCCACCACCCAAACTGCACACCACCTATCCAGTTACCAGACACCCACCACCCAAACTGCACACCACCTATCGAGTTACCAGACACCCACCACCCAAACTGCACACCACCTATCCAGTTACCAGACACCCACAAACTGCACACCACCTATCCAGTTACCAGACACCCACCACCCGAACTGCACACCACCAATCCAGTTACCAGACACCCACCACCCAAACTGCACACCACCTATCCAGTTACCAGACACCCACCACCCAAACTGCACACCACCAATCCAGTTACCAGACACCCACCACCCAAACTGCACACCACCTATCCAGTTACCAGACACCCACCACCCAAACTGCACACCACCTATCCAGTCATCCTGCGCTGCCACCAAGTGGACATCACACGCGACCCAGTTGACAGTGCAGAGCGACCCAATTGGACATCACGCTCCACCCAATTGACAGCGCGTGCCACTCAGCCAGGTAGCGCGCGATATCCAATTCGACATCGCATGGATAGCGCCAATTGGACAGAAATTCAATCACCTCTCTTAAAACAGAAGTAGAGCTAGAAAGGCCAAAACAAACTTTGGAAATACACTAAAATTTAGGGCGGAGGAAATTGGTATTATTAATATTAATGTGTGCCCTCCAGTCTGTTGGTCAATTGTACCATCATGGCTAATCCCAGAACATGAAGTTGATCTATGCATACTGAATAATAACAAAAGAAATAAATCAGGAGATATAGTCAAGGAAGTTAAGTCTCATCTGCAATAAGAATGGAGTTCATATTTACAGATTTATTCAGATGGATCAAAGGATCCAGAGAGTGGGAAAGTGGCATTTGGAGAAACCACTCCTGAATTAAGAATTAAAAACAGACATAGAATTTCAGATCAGATGTCAGAATTCACAGCAGAGATGCTGGCAATATCATGGGCACTTTGGTGGGTAGAGGACAATAAACCAGACAACTCAGTTTTATGCAGTGATTCAGCATCAGCTTTAACTACAATAAGAGAAATCAAATCCAAGTCCAGACCTGATATATTGACAGAGATTTATCAAACATTATACAGAATTCACAAGGCAGGGTGTGAGGTGGGTTTTATTTGGGTACCAGCACACATGGGTGTGGAGGGAAACAAGGAAGCAGATTACTTGGCAAAGAACGCTGCTCATGAGGATAGAGTAGAAATTGCCCTACAATATGGACTGTCAGAATTCACTTCAATCATGAACAAGTCAGTCAAAGAAATGTGGCAGAATACAGAGACTCTCGAAAATTTGTCGAGGCAGGAGTGTAGCTGAACAGATAGCCTACCAATCTGAATGGAGAGGTGATGGAGTGAACTTCCACTTATCCAGATTGTTTTTTATCTTTTGAAGTAATGGTGCAAAATAATATTATTTGTGAACCTCGGCTCGGCAGCGCACGCTGTCGACTGGGTCGCGCGCGATGTCCACTGGGTGGCGGTGCAGGATGACTGGATAACTGGATAGTTGGTGTGCAGTTTGGGTGGGGTTTTGAATGAAATGGCTCTCCATAGGAAACATGCTCCTCCTCAATCCAGAGACAAGAAGACAGTCGAACTCTTCAGCACCTGGCGGCTCAGACGGCAGCCGTGGCCAATAACCCGGGGCTGCTGGGGGTGTCCCTATCCACCGTTTCAACAGGGAAAGCCTCCCTCTCCGCTTCTGATTTGGATCATGTGTCCTGTATTGCGGGACAGATTAACAATTTAACCAGGGGAGTCGCCGCTGCCGCTGGACGCGTCATGGCTCTGTCTACCATTGGGGCTCGGCACATGTGGCTCGGTCTGACAGGAGGACCTTTGGCGCATCTGTCTCCTTGGCTACACAGCGTTTCCAACGCTTAGAGGAGTAAAAGGCTCAGCTGCGCCGTCATGTGCCGTTGGCGTCTTCTTCCACCAAGCAGAAGACTTCCTTGCAGGACTCGAGGGAAGGGCATATGACAGCGTCCAAGAGGTGTGGACAGCATAATGTGGCTTCCTCTTCCGCTTCTGTTCAGCCCCAGCTGCGTGTTAGTGGCGTTGTCCTCGCATCCCCCCACAATGTTCCTGGAAATGTTCCCATTGTGCCTTGTGTGAATGATGTGAATTTGTTTGTTTGTAATAAAACAAACTACTTCTTCCAAGAAAAGCCTATTCCTACCACCCTTATGGCCGATTTCTCTCTGTCCTCCTCCCACCGGGAAGGGAAACTGGCCAGAACAGCGATCACAGCCATCATTTTGCTCTCTGCTCGCTTACCACACAGGAAGCGGTGAGGGCCGAGACTGCATACAGAGAATTTCTCTCCTCCACTCCACAGCTGACTGCTCACCCCCTGACAGAATTTTATCAGGAATGGCGAACCCAGTGTGTGTTAACAGAATGGATGCACAGGACGTTATGACTGGGTTCTTCACTCCAGTTTCAGTGCGTGCCACCCTCATTCACAGGAGTGAGAGAGTCGATCATAACTTCTCAGGAAGGCATGAGCGCCCTCTCCAGGGAGATACAGGAACAATTCCAGAAGGGAGCAATTTCTGTGGTTCCCCAGGAAGACAGAGAGAAAGGTATTCTGGTTACTTCCTGGTCCCCAAGAAAACCGGAGATATGAGACCTATTCTGGATCTCCACCTGCTCAACACATGCATTACTCAGAGACCATTTCGCATGCTTACTGTGAAAAAGATGCTGGAATTGGTACAGCCAGGCAATTGGTTCACCACAGTGGATTTGAAAGATGCTTACTTTAATGTCCCAGTGGTGCCGAGACACAGGAAATTCCTGCGTTTTGCCTTTCAGGGGGTAGCTTACGAGACAACCATTCGGCTACACACTGGCTCCCCACACATTTTCGAAGTGTGTGGACACGGTGCTCGAACCCCTGTGCCATCACTACTTACAACACTTCCTGCCTTCGTTACAGGGGAAGGATGTGCTAGTGAGGACCGACAACCGTTCGAAGGTGGCCTACATCAACAGGAGTACGATCCGCACCGTTGTTGAAGGCTGCCGAGAACCTGTGGCGCTGGGCCACAGAGCACCTGCGTTCTCTCAAGGCGCTGCATATTGCAGGCCTGCAGAATACGGGGGCTGACCTGTCGAGGGGCGGGCCCCTGGAGGACGAATGGAGGTTACATCCCAATATAGTGGACCAGATTTGGTCCCGATTCGAGAAGGCGGAAGTGGACCTGTTCGCCACCCGGCAGAATGCCCACTGTCTCTCTGTTTCCCCCGAGACGCTCCCCCATTGGGGGTGGACGCATTCGGACACGGGCCCCTCCATCTCATCCCTCCCCTGCTGGCGAGAGTGAGAGTGGAGAGACTGTCGCTCATTCTGGTGGCCCCGGACCGCACGACGGCACTGTGTTACACAGAAATGAGACAGCTGCTGGTGGCTCCGCCCTGGACAGTTCCCCAGTTTTGGGGGGCATTGTCTCAGGCAAACGGAGCGATAGGCACTCATAGGAACATCGATCCTTTGAACTGTTCAATTGGATCTGTTCTCTCTTTCCTCCAGTGCCTGCTGGAAAGGGGGTTGGCGCAGTCCACTATTAACACTAGAACCGCCAAGGGGTCATTTTTACCCCCCTTGCGTTCTTAGGCATCTTAGGACGATTCAGCTGGAAGCATTCTATCCTCCTCTTCATGGTGAGGAGAGAGAGGAGAGACTGCACCGTTTCTGCCCTGGGCATGTTATATGGAACGCACAGCCACGGTGAGGCGCACACAGCAGCTTTTTGTGTGCTATGCAGACAGTGTAGTAGGCAAGCCCCTGTCAAAGCAGAGAGTCACCCACTGGCTCTGTGAGGGAATATCACAGGCTTATGTGCTGGTGGGTAGGGACCCTCTTGCAGCCAATCGCGCGCTCTCGATACAGAGTATGGTTGCGTCGACGGCACTGTTCAGTGGAACAGGTGTGGAGGAGATCTGCACAGCGGCGTCCTGGTCGACGCCCTGTCCATTCATCAGGTTCTCTGTTGGATGTGTCTGGGTCTTTCTCCGGTTCTGTACTCAGTACTGGTACATGAGACCTGTGAAGAAATGACCTAATAGGCCATTTATAGCGCGAGGCCCCATAGCGGGTGTATAGGCTCATCCTGATTGGTTGAGCACGTGCATGCAAATTTTCAGTGCGCTGAGGCGACTAGATGAGTGGCTAAGCCAATAGAGCCCTGTTAGAGGGCTCTGCCTGTGATCATAGAACTAGAGTTAGAATACATAACTATTCTAACATGCAGGACTTCAAAGTCGGCCAAACAGCATTGCATTCACATGCTATTTGGTGGGAAAATCAAACCCAGAAGACGAATGATAAGGAAACATAAGCATCGTGAAAAGGACGATGCTTCTTCTTGCTTTAAAAAAGTTAGGACAGTCTGGCTAACTACCAACAAGGATATTATTTTTTTTCTGGATTGGTGAATGCACTATTTCTCTCTGTCAAACTTGGAAACCAACACAACAGAATTTGCGTCTCCACCAAAAAATAGTCCCTGAAGAAGATATTGTTATACAAACTAAATTCAAACGTCCATGACTTCTAACGAATGTTAGCCGGAGCAGCAAAGAATAACCCTAACCCTGAAAAGATACTTATAGCTCTGTTTTCTACAACATCTACACCACACATTCTCTACACTGACTTTTTCTGGATGAAAATATTATGAAATATGAAAAGGTTTTCATCCAACAAAAACAAATAATTTGTGGCTCAGACTTTGACCTTCAGGTCCAGTCTATTCTAAATGATAAAACGGATGGCAAACAGAGGAAATCATGAACAAACAAGCAAATCAAACAGTTGGTTCATTATATTTAACTGTTATTTAACCAGATTAGTCAGAAATTAAAAATCTCTGAAGGAAAGCAGCATCATGACAGACACAAAAGTTACAGATCAACAACATACAACAATGTATAAAGAGAAAGAATAGTCAAAATCACAGAAAAAGAGAGAACAAAGCAAAACCAAAATCAATCCAGCAGGCTCATCAGCCAAACTTATTCTAATGTTGATGAAATAAAGTGAAGACAGAGCCTGCCTCATTATCCTTTATATCCTTTATTGTCAGTTTAAAGACACCAAGAGAGACCAGCTCTTTCAGATCTTTTACAGTGAGTTTCATGGAGATGGAGAGGAATTAAAGCCCTTTTGCCTAATATAATGTATAAAACATCACCATAATCAGTATGTGGTAGGTATGGCTGATGGTTTTTGGGTTTAAAATGAAACTGTAAAGCTTTACTAGCTTATCACTGTCTTGTGGGTGGGATGTGCTTGGCGGGTGAGTGAGTGTTTGTGTGTGTGGGTGTTTGTGTGAGTCTATGTGACATTGGACAAGTGAGTGTACGTAGGCGAGGATGGTCTGGTGCATTTGGCTTATTTAAGCCGGCTTTCCTGAGAGTCTCCACAGAACAAAAGATGTCCATGCACCAAGGTTTCTGTCTGCTGTCAGTCCTGCTGCTCCTCAGTGGTGAGTTTACACCATTTCTACTAGAGTTAGACTGATACAGTATGTGGGGCTGATATTGGTCTTTTATTGAAAATCAGATGTTGGCCAGTCAGTGGACATGATGCAGTTTGTTTGATTGCATATTTATTAGTGAAATAAGGTTGGAGTTGAAAGAGTACATAGGAAATGTAACAGATTGTGTTTAACACTAGATTTGCCCTAAATTGTATGGTAGACTGCACACAAACCTTATTGAAGACACTGGATATTGTGCTTTATTTTGTATTAACAGCACAAGAATGCAAACAGATTCCGCCCCACTCTTCATGACAAATGTGAAATTGCTGCTTTAAAAAGAAACAGAGAACTTGAATGGTGTTTTAGTTCAGTCTGTCTGCAGAGACTCTCTTTCTAACTGCGCATTCACATATTTGTTAAAAATCAACAGTAGCATGTTTGCTGAAATGAATGATTTAATGTTTTTCTCCTGTTCTCTTTCAGAGGCCCAGGCCGAGGGTAAGACCTTGTTGGTTAATCTAGAGTCACTGACCTGATGCTGCTGAGGTGGTGATTATATGAAACTATACTACTGCTGTTGTAGTAGTCTATAACTACTACAACTACTGTTACTACTACTATTACTACTACTAGTATTGCTACTACTATTACTGCTACCACTGCTACTACTACAACTACTGCTGCTACTACTACTACAACTACTGCTGCTACTACTACAACTACTGCTACTACTACTGCAACTACTGCTACTGCTGCTGCTACTACTACTACTACTGCTACTACTACGACTACTGCTACTACTACTGCTGCTACTACTACTACTACTACTACTACTGCTACTACTGCAACTAGGCTACTGCTACTACTACTACTACTACTACTACTGCTACTACTACTGTAACTGCTACTGCTATGACTCCTACTACTGCTACTGCTACTACAACAACAACAACAACAACAACAACAACAACAACAATGCTAATAATAATTCTGTTCTAAACACATGATATCAAAAGATATTTTGTTGAAGTGACCAATAGTAGATTGGAGGGTTGGTAAATGGACATGCTGGTGCTATTAACATTGGCGAAGTGCTGCAGCACCAATATTACAATAGTTAGGACACTTATTATTCTTTTATTGCCTTTGTTATTTCCTCTCTCTCTTCCTTCCTATATCCTATATCCTTGTCTCCTTCTCTGGCCTCCTACTCCTTTCCCCCAGTCTCATCTGCCTCAGAGTGTGGCCAGCCATTTTTCAATGACAGGATAGTGGGGGGAAAGAGCGCCCCAGAAGGGAACTGGTGCTGGCAGGCCAGTATTCATTTTCATTCTAGACACTTCTGTGGCGGCTCCCTCATCAACAAAGAATGGGTGATGTCAGCTGCTCACTGCTTTAACAAGTGAGTCTTTCAAGTTCAAAAACAGTGTTTTTTGACATTATTTTAATGAAAAGATTTTAGAAAATAGTACTAATATGATTAGACATTTTTATGTTTGACAGCAGTGCATGTACTCATCATGCCAGGTAAGTAACCGCAGAATTGTTGATTATTTTAAGTCTTGTTCGTCAGAATCAGTAACAATACATATTGTACTATCACTGAGATAGTGCCCCATAATGCAACAGTAAGAAAGTTTATATACCTCTCTTTCCAAATTGTACAGTGTCTTTTGATAATATGTTATTTACATGATTTCATGCTAAAAATAAAGAGGAGTTCTCTTTATTCCATGTACTTCAGGTTTGTAAGGAACCACGGGTAGTGTTAGTCTTTGGGAGTGGCTACTTGTGTTCCCCTTCCTAGCAATAGTTAGGGGTCCGAGCACATAGTGCTGGAACCCTATTGTATTTGCTGTATTCTTTCTTTCTTTCTTTTTCTCGACTAAAAGTGTCTGCAGCTCAGAAACCGTAAGCCCTACAGTGACCATATTTGGCAGGTGGGCTCCTTTGCCCCCTACTACTCAGCCAAGGCAGCCCACACATATTGGCCAGATGGTGGCACTAGGGCACACATATATATGTTTTGTAAATAAGTCCAATTGATGCCAAACTTTGTACACATATCCGTGCACGTAACGCATAACTTTGCCATTGGGACCACTAATGTCAGCCATTTTGATTTTTTTTGCCATTTTGTACATTATACAAAAAGTTTTTTTCCAATAGCCTCTTTCTGTCCTATTTGCACCAAAATTGATAGACAGCGTCAGGGGATTGAGATACACAAACGCAATTTCCAAAAAAATCATGTCAAGCTACAGTACATAATTGGCCAGAACTCCATGATATGACCAGAACTCCATGCAGGGTATCTGCAGGTATCAGCAAATTGAATTTAATGCTTTTTAAGACCTTTTTAATGCCACTTTTAAGACATTTTAATGCCACACTGAGCCCTAACTGGTTCCACCATGAAGGTTACACAAAAGTAGTATATGAAAGCAAAGTCAAGCAAGCAGCCAAGCACAGTCTTGAGAAGAGTGTTTGTTATTGTTTGTCATAGTTAGTGTTTGAACAATGGCAGGGCCACTGTAGTGATGAAAAAGAATGGAGTGGGAACAAATCACTAGCATGATGCCCATAGTGCATAGCTTAAATAATTTCTTATTATTTTCAGGCGCAACCATGCCTGAAAATCTTTCTCTTCCAGCTATTTTTGCAAAAATGTGCATTTTCCCATCTCTGGATTAGCTTGCTATCTCCTGTGCACATGTCTGCACTGACTTTCCCAGTTGTTTCTCACACTCATTTTACTCTAAAGTTCCCAAGCAGCCAGTAAGGATGCATCAATTTTGTTCCGGCCTGAATCAGTCTGTCAGAATTATAAGGTTCCACATAGCCTACGGTATGCCAACACAGACACACACTAATTACTGACTATAATAAATCACAATTCATGTACAGATGTTTTTTTAGGAATTCAAAAAAGTAATTAGGTTAATGGATCAGTAATATGGACATAGCTAATGGCAGCCATAGAAACTACAACATCATCGGCAAACGTGTGTCCCAGTCACACAGCCCCCAGCACTCCACCCAACCTCTCTCACTCCTCCCATCCCACTGAGCTACGGTGGTCTGAAACTGACAGAAAGTATGAACCGGTGTTCTCATGGCAGACACCACCTAGCCAAGTAGTGTTACAGTTCAGCGTGTCAAGTGAAGAGGAAACATATCCCATTGCAAACTGTTAAATGTTTAAAACATCGCACAGAGTTACAGAACTATCATGAAACAGATGGAATCAATAGCTAGCGATGCTCTGTTATCATCTAACCCAGAGGTCTAGCAGCTCAAGCTTTAGGCCTAGCTAACGCTAACCATATCCTTTAGCCGCTTACTAGCAACAGGTTGTTTGTTATCATTTTGCTTAACAGATATTTATTTATTATTCAGTGAAGTCATTCAGTAACAGAGCCGCTGCTGTAAATCCACTAGATTTTTTTTTTTATCAAAGGGATTTCTGCCGGGACGCATCTTTATGTGGGCCTGGAAAAAGTGTCAACCCCCCTGCGCTGTCAGAAAAAAATACAGGGGAAACACTGGAGCTAACGTTTGCTATGTAGTGTGTGTGGCTAACTTTAGCTACATCATAGGTTGCTTACTTGTCCAGTAAATGTAAGGCCAACTCCGCATCGATCTTGTTTTCAGAGTCTAAGCTCCTCCACCTTTGAAATGCTGCAGGAGTATTGGTTTAGCATTGGTAGCATGTTTGCTGAAATGATTGTTTTTCTCCTATTCTCTTTCAGAGACTTGTTCCCAGGTGGACGGTAAGACCTTGTTGGTTAATATGGATAATTTTGAAGTTTCACAAAAAGTAAACAAACACTGAATCACATAGCGCAGAACACTCTCAACTCAAAATATGTTGAAACTTTTAAGCATATTGCACTTCTGGCCACACCCTAATCAGTGATGTCACAGCAGGTGTTTGGCATCATCTGTCAAAGACAAAATACCTGATTTGACATCACTGATTGGAGAGCATAGAGAGCAGTGCAGCAGCAATTTTCTGCCCCATGTGATTTAGTATAGATTTATTTGTTACTGGAGAGCACAATAAAGTTGTATGTGGTTAAGTGGTTAGCACTGTCAATCATAGGCTGCAGTATGACAATACTTCTCCCTTTTTTTCAACTTAAAACTACATTAGGAGTTTGGCTCAGCAGGTAAAGCACCAGCCATTCATGTGGAAGTTTGTGGGTTCAAATTCATGCTTGTCTTTTCTGAAATCATAAACTGCCAAGAACAAGGGTCATATTTCCCAATAGAAAGTTTAGCCATTGTGAATAACTTGACCAATGTGCGATGAACTATATGGTTGCAATTAAATGATGAATTTGACAAAGGACTAACACAAAATTAGCCATAACTAATAGACTTCACAAAACTTGTCTGTGTGTGTGTCTGTCTAACTTGTCTTCCTTCTGTAATGTTTTGTCTGTCTGTCTTTTTGAAGTGTGCTTGGATTCCGCAATCGCTGCTTGCGGCTATATTTGTAGTTGAGATAGTTTGAATGGGTTTTAGATTTGGTATATTTTGGGGATTATAAGCACATTTGGTCAACTATCTGATACAGAAATTGCTTGAATACGGTAATTATGCTGTTTTTTCTTTTCTATTTCTTATAAGTATACTCACTGGTCAAAAATAGCTTTGTCTGATTAGACTGTAAACTAATGACATGTAACCTCTTTCTACTCCAACCCTTTGTGTCTTAATGAGAAGTGTTCCTAAATCAGCAACTTTCACTTTTTTCCTCCCCAGTCTGAACGCGTCTGATTTCTTAATCTATCTGGGCCGTCAGAACCAATCGGGTATCAACCCCAACGAGGTCGAGCGAGGCATCTCCGAGATCATCTGCCATCCTGAATACAACAAGCCTGTTAATCACGACAATGATATCTGTCTCTTGAAACTGTCTGAGCCAGTCACCTTCACTGAATACATCTGCCCAGCCTGCCTGGCAGCAACAAATAGCACTTTCTACAACGGCACTCTTGCCTGGATCACTGGCTGGGGGAAGATCTTGAATTTGGGTGAGCAGAGACTCAAACTTATTTAGTCAAGAGCTCTGAGCCAGAAAGTGGAGGGATAGAGACAAGGCATAGGCTGAGATGGTCTCAGTTTTCTTAACTGCCGACTGGCAGTTCGAGAGTCCTCAAGCAATAGTAAGGTAAGGCCAGCTGGAGCGAGTCAGGTAAATCAGTTTAGATGGGTTCCTACACTTGAAAGTAGTACCATGTCTACGGGCCCTATGAGCTGATGTTAAGACAGGGATGGGAGAGAGACACATTACGTAGTAGACAGGAAAGCAAGAAGTAGAAAAGGTAGTGGAAGTTACAAGATTATTCCTAACAACCCTAGCCATGTGTCCCTATTCTCTGGCCTTCCTTCGATGGACTCCCGCTGATAGACGCCCTTGTCTTGTGCCTGCAGTCTTCCTTCCCCCAGCCAAACACTTTGTAATTCAAATAGTTTCACCTAAACTAGTTTCAGCTAAACTAGTCCCCAAACAGTTCAAATTAAACACAGATTTAACTAAAACAGAAAGATAGCACAGTAACAAATAGCTCACCGAGTGCTGCTAGATCCCAGCAAAAGTGCTCTACTGAACCAAGCCTGATATAAAACAGAAGATTCTTCACTGCTGATAAAATGTGTACACGTGTGTCCACAATATGTTTCTTCTTAAAAAAAAAAACGATAAATGGGATTGCTGGGATCTCAAATTCCCTAAGTTACCTTACAGAAGAAGCACAACACTTTGGGTCAAAGGATTACAAAATGTAAATCTCATAATTATTTTTTTTAAAATACAAAGCCTCAATTTTTTTTTAACAAATGTATTACTTGAAGGTTTTGATTCTAATGACAAGTAAAAAAAAAAAAAAAAGAATAATTTTCAATAAAATCAATCAATCACAATAATATTCCAAGATCTTAGGTCAATAATGACAAATTGTACAAGGTTTCTTCAGAACTTTCTTCAGATCTTCCTGAGATATATCTTAATAAAATATTACTAATTTCAACCCCAGGGGGCAGACTAAGTTTTATCTATTTTTGACCTTGGGCCCATTGGCTGCTAAACATTTCATCAATTTATAGGTCAGTGGCCTCTTGCCTTAAATTTTAGAAGCCTGAATATCTGGTCCTGTAGCACTGCAGAAATTGCTTCATTGTTTATTTTTATGTCCTGCAAACCTACTCTCCTGCTCTTGATCAAAAATGTTCTCAGTTGTTTGATCAATTTAAGTAGGCTTAGACTGAAACAGCATTTAGACCATCATGGGACACTACAACTCTCCATTGAAAGCCAGACTAATGAAATTCTTTCAGCAGCCCTTAAAGGAATAACTCACCCAAAAATGAAAATCCTGTCATTAACTATACTCATCCCCATGGCAGCTGAAACTCTGGTGAAGTTTGTCCATGTAACACTCCCGGAGCTTCCCAGCACAACTCCATAGCAGCCTTCTCAAAAACAACTGAAGTCTTTGAGGACCAATCTTTTGACTTAAAATTGATACTTCAAGAGCTGTATGGTGTAATTTTATAGTTATTTTTTGTTATTTTTGGAAATCTAAAGATTGGTCCTCAAAGACTTGAGTTGTTTTGTAGAAGGCTGCTACGGAGTTGTGCTGGGAAGCTCCAGGAGTGTTATATGGACTAACAAACTTCACCAGAGTTACAACTGGTGGGGGTGAGTAGTTAATGACTGAGTTTTCATTTTTGGGTGAACTATTCCTTTAAGGCAAGGTGAGGACGGTTTCATTACAAGTCTTACAGACTACCATTCCCCAAGCTGGAGTAAAAATACAAGGAATTTTCATCATATCGGAGGTGGGCAACACTGGCTGGCCGATATCTGATTCGATTTAATAAAAGTCCAATGTCGGCCCCATAGATTAGCAAACTGATAAACAGGTCTAACCCTGGTTGTAAGTATGTTTCATTAATGTCTACTCTGTTTCTGTCTAATCTGTTTCTGTCCATCTCCCCCCCCTCCAGGTATTGTCTCCATTTCCCTCCCTTATCCAGGGACTCTCCGGGAAGCAAAGGTTCCCATCGTGGGCAACAGACAGTGTACCTGTCTGAACACAATGTTCATCACTGAAAACATGATGTGTGCTGGACTGATGAAGGGAGGAGTGGATACATGCCAGGTTCATTGCTCTCTCTTTAGCCAACATGGATTCACCTCTTTTTTTTAGGAAATAGTAATTTCTGATACAGAAGAGAAGCATTTTATAATGTAAATGAATGTGGCTTTAAGGCTGGCTTTAGGCTGCCACTTCCATAGCTGCATGGGGAATAAATGGTAGGGCAAGGTGTGGCCTAAGCCTGAGTCCAAATTTGATGCTGTAGTGTAATGGAGAGCAAAGATCAAGTAAATTGGCCAAATATACAGTATATATATATAAAAAAAATCACATCAGGCAGCATTCAGGACCAATGTTCCCTCTTAGCTGATAGTTTGGTAACCCTAACCCTACGTCTAATAATTTATCACACAGACCAAATAATATCTTGTCAGTTATAAGCCATCACTCCACTTTGTCCCCAGAAATTTCACTGACATAAGTTAATCTAGTTGAAATAAGATTTGGAAGTACTGATGGTAAATAATATTAGATGCAGTAATATTAGATGCTGTGACTTAATCATATTTTTGGGTTTAGTGAATTGACACCCCTGTACGGCTGGTAGATAATGGACCAAAGGTAGATTTGAAACCATATTATGCCTCTCTACACTACAAAAAAAAAAAATCTCTGGTTGGCAAGAACTAGAATGAAAGCCAGAAGTGCTGTATTCAGTTACATTTTACATTATAGTAAGTTAAGACCATTATAGGCTACTACAGATCTTCTATAGAGACCTAAAGCTGCAAACCTAAGAGAATTTAAGGACTCATGTCATGCAAGTGACTGTTTCTCTGATAGGGAAAATGATGGAGTTATTCTTCTAATTGTTGTTGTTCTTATTATTATTATCATTATTATTATTATCATTATTATTATTATTATTATTATTATTATCATTATTATTATTATTATCATTATTATCATTATTATCATATGTCCTGTGTAAAGGAAAATATTTCACCCACAGGGAGACTCAGGCGGTCCTATAGTGGTCAAACATGACGACCGCTGGATCCAGTGTGGAGTGGTGAGCTTTGGTAAAGGCTGTGGCTGGTCCCATCTGCCAGGTGGGAATGTCACAAAAACACATTTGTAAATGACATTTTGAAAATGGCAATTAAACAGCTGTTTATATTGAACAAATATTGCTAAGAAAGAAACTACAAGTACGTACATTTCAAAGAACTTGATACATGCACCGGATTGAATGAGACTTCATATGAGCTCTGAAACAACGATGGCTGTTGAGTGCTTTTTTTTACCTTTCCCTGGTTTCTTGGAGTGCATATTTAATTAAACATAATTAAATTATATGAATGTAATTTTCTGATAGAGCACACCAGTATATTTAATAACCATAATTTATATTTAATTACAACTTCCCAGGCGTGTACACCCGAGTGTCAGAGTACGAGGACTGGATCAACAGCATCATCACCACCAACCAGCCAGGCTTCGTAACTATCGAATCCAACGGGACAGACAGTGACCTTTCATGGACCTGTGATCACCTGGAGAAGATTGAAGAGGCAGCAAAGGCCGAGGAGGCAGCAAAGGCGTTATTAGACGTAGGGTTAGCCGAGGAGGCAGCAAAGGCCGAAGAGGCAGCAAAGGCGTTATTAGACGTAGGGTTAGCCGAGGAGGCAGCAAAGGCCGAAGAGGCAGTAAAGACTGAAGAGGCAGCAAAGGCCGAGGAGGCAGCATAGACAGAAAAGACAGTCAACTGGAAGCTGATTCCCTTCTTCTGCAGATGTATATCAGCATTGAAACGAGTCTTGGTGATGTTTGTGTCTCGCTTCATTAAAGTTGTCTTCTTTTGAAACCCAAGGAATGTCTCTGTTCCCCTTTTTACAAGCCCAGTGCAACTTTGGCTTTCAGACTTATTCCTCTGCAGCCCAGATTTTCAAAACTCTCTCGTAAACCAAACCTTAATTTTCAGTCTATACCACAGGGTGATCTAGCAAAATGTACCCAGGTTTTAAGTTACTAACAAGTGCTAACGTGACAGTATTTTGTTCTTTTCAAGATTATTTTTTGTGGAATTGTTGCCTTTATTTGATAGGTGAAAGTAGAGAGACAGGAAACATTGGGAAAGAGAGAGGAATATGACATGACAATATGACAACAGTATTTTAGTGAGGTTGACTTGGTAAGGTATTTATTATGGGAGAAACAGATTGCACTTCAACAACACATATCTTGATTAGAAACGTGGAGAACAGGACATGTAATGAAAGAAATTAGTAAGTTGTAAACAATAATGATAATAAAATTATCCTCTATCGATCCCTGTAGGGAAACTGTCTTTTCTCTTGGGAGATCAGAGGTCAGGGTCGGGAGCTGCTAGGGATTCAGGGGCTGTGACCGATTTGGATCCCTAGTCACTAATTAGTGTTTCCCTAGATAGGAGATCCTAGATAGGGCACTAAGGACACTATTCTATTGTCATCAGTCTGCATCCAGCTGTCAAATAATATATCTACGTACATGACAAGCTGCGCCATTCAGTTTTCAGTGTAAGAAAAGCATTTACATTGCACAAGGCTAATAAACATTTTGAGATGAATGGATGCTGTGACCGTTGCTTTACTATTTTTCTCATGCGTACATTATTTATGTTAACTAATGGTATCTAAGTAACTAGTTGGTTTTGCTCAGAGCAACTGTTTTAGCCATCAAGATAGCTTTAGCTTTAGCTTTAGCTAGCGAGGATACTTTCTCAAAGATGACACCTCTGAGAGTATTGCTGGGAATAATAAACTTGCTGCTTCTGTGAAAATGCCTCAAGGCAGACAGAGATTGCTGCACTATGGTCTGTTGGCCGACTGACGTGGATTATGACGAACAGTAAGGTTTATTATAACAGTACAATCACTGACACTTTATCAATCAGCTAACGTCAACTGTTTACGATGTTACTGTAAAGCTGATCCTGTGGCTGAGTTGTGATCAGCTGTAAAGCATCACGTATCAGCTTTGTTTGATAAATTTTTTGGGATTAATGCGACATCTAGTGGACAATCCTGAACATACCTCATACATCATACCTTATACATCTTTTTGCAGGTTGAAGTAATGGCGCACAACGCACACAACAATGGACTAGTTATTGACTAGGGATCCAAATTGGTCACAGCCAGTGTCTTCCTGAAGGACACTGCGGCAAGGCAGGGGTTTATTCTTAAACTCTGCACACTGATTCCTCAGTTTCTGCAATTAAATCAAGAAAACACATCATATATCCATGAAGACCCCTTAACACTACCTGTTTCATTTCTTAGTACCACAAAGGGTCTGTTAAGTCAAATATCTTTGATATTGTAAACATGTGAAAAACTCATATTGCTGCGGTCACAACACAATCTCCAAATACTGAGGATAATGAGGAAGGAGATTTTATTCATTTAAAGTCTAAAGGCAGCTAGCTGCCTTTAGATAGTGTAGCTGAGTCAATATGTTGTTCATGTTATTTTTATTTTGGTGAACATTCTCAAAACTAGTGTGTAATATTTTCTGCCATAAAGTCAAATTTTTTGTGTATCGCCAACTTTATATTGAATGAATGAATATGTCTTAGTATTTCCGGTTTACCTGTTGTAGCAGGGGGGTTTTAATTAATGACACTCAAAAGACACATGAGTGACGTAGCTGCAAACTCCCGGCAAAAGTTGGACAGCTTTTGTGCTGGTAAGATGTGTTGTGATGCTCTCTTTCCCTTGGTTAAGCTAGCACGTTTAAAAGTCATTTATCCTGGCTTAAATTGCATGGAGATGTAACGATAGTTCATTGCTAACGTGTTCCTGAGTTTTGCCATTGGCTTTGGGTCAGAAAAACGTCTATTTTCCCTCATTTGCATATTTTCTGAGTCGCTGCAGGGGACTGGGAGAGAGCCTGCTACTGTGTGTGTGTAGTGATTGTGCCCCGTGCTGCTCTTATAGGTACGTTATGGTGTTAAATTGTTATCTGTAATATTCTTGTGTTCTTTTATGGAAGGACTGCATTGAATGAGTAGCCTAACAACATGAAAATAAGCTCTTTTTTTAAATATGCATTTTTTATTTTTCTTCTGCAGAGATGTTTATGTTGACATGTAAACTAAAGGGTGAGACATCTAGTGAAAACAAATTCACTTGTGTTTCAGTGGATATTAATTTTACTCACCGATTATTTTCGTTTTTGCTTTTACTGTAACTACTGATTTCAAATACACGTGTAACCATTATAATGGCATACATTTTGTTAGTGTGCACATATTTTATTTAGCAGTATTTTGTTTATTTTAACAAAAAAAAGTTGGACAGCTTTTGCGCTGGGCACTGGGAGAGAGCCTGCTATTGTGTGTGTGTACTGATTGTGCCCCGTGCTGCTCTTATAGAGAATAAAGGTGCAGATCCTGAAGCCTGGTGTGACTGGTGTTCTTCAGCCTGTGAGCAACCATTCTACAGCCGCTACATAGAACTGGTGCCGTGACCCGGATCCATTGGTCAGCCACCGCCGATCGCCGAGGTTCAACTGTGTGCCTGTGACGTCCGGGATGCCAAGTTGGTGAACCTGTGGACTCTGTTAGCTGCTGAACTGATTGATAGTATTCTGTATAAACACAGGCGTTCAGAATAATCAATTAACTTTGCAAAAGGAATCATAGTGGTACAAATTATAATTTTCTGTGAGATCTGTAAAACTGTTTTAATTTGGTTTGCTTGCTACACCTTTATATGTCTATATATTGTGTGAGATATGGCAGGCAGAGGTCAGGATACTTTTAGTATTTTCACACCAGTTGTTGGGAGAGGCAGGGGTTTGTTTAACACAGATGGAGTAGTTCGGAGTATGACTACAGTGTTAACTAGTGAGGAGCCATTAGAACCAGACGATATCACTGACATCCCTCCACTTGAGCCTCAGTTTTCCATCCCTGTTGTCAGCAATGAGAACACCACCCAACAGTTACGTGATCTCATCGGTGAGTTAGGGAGTCAGATAGGTGAGTCAATAGCCAGCTGCTTGCTAGCCAGTCAGTCCCCACTCACTCCAAGGCAGCCTCCACCAGCTAAATCAGTTAGAGTTGAAGCGCCGGACACAACCATTGACCTTTCCAAAGTGCGCCTGGTAGTCAGACCTGATATCAAGGAGCCTCCCATGTATCGTGGTGATGGGAACGACAAATATTCAGAGTGGATTGATATGATGGAGGTGTATTTGTACAAGAGAAGTTTCTCAACCGATGAACAGAGAGATGAGATTCTGAGCCATCTTCTTGGCAGAGCAAAAAGTATTGTCAAAGTAGGATTGAAAAGCAGCTCATCATCTGGCACAGTTGTTAATCCTGAGACAATCTATAGAGACGCTATTTTAGCGAAACGCCTGGGTCCTGTTTACCACTGGCCGAATTCTATGCTACCCAGCCAACAGCAAAGGAAACACTAATAGATTACTGGGTTAGGCTGAATACAGCTGCTGAAGCAGCCGACAGACACTTGAAGCGCCAGGGAAGCAAAATGGACATTATGGATGCAGAAATAGCTATGATGTTCATCAGAAACTGTCCTGATCCTAGTCTCGCCTGTGTTTTCAAGTGTAAGCCCATAAGTAAGTGGTCACTCACAGAGGTGCAGGAGGCTATCGATGAACACCAAAGGGAGTACCAAGTGAAGAAATCACACGCGAACACTGCCAAAGCACATGTCCCCCAGGTAGCTACTGCTGTAACAGCTATTAGTTCTCCAGAACCTGAAGCTGATTATGCCCAAGTGAACACAGCCAAGTGCACCTCGACTAACCCAACCAAGTCAAGTGAAGCAGCTGCTTCAGAACCAAGTGCTCTGGAGCATGTGCTAAGTATGATAGAGTGTTAGAGCGTACCAGCCAGCCTGCTGATGCTGCTAGACCTCAATTTTCCCCATCAGATTGTTTCACCCCATGCCGAGTCTGTGGTAACAGCTCTCACTCGACACGAATACACTGCATGAGAGAAAGGAGATGTCTAGGCTGCCTAGAATTAGGACATCAGCGAAAAGACTGCCCTAAAGCCATTGTTATCCAGCGAGATGGCAGCTCACCTGATCAGGGAAACTAAATCACTCACACCTGGGAGGGGATAGTGTGAGTGACAGTGGTGAGACCCTCAACTTCAGTGAAGACATGCAATCTGTGTATGCAGAAAGCCTAAAATCTGCCCCACCTGTTGTATTGTTCCAGAACATAACCAAGCTCGATAAATCTGTTTTACACCAATGCACAGGTGGATGATAAAGTTTCATTGCAAGCTCTGCTAGATACTGGCTCCATGGTCTGCACCATTAGTGAAGAGGCTGAGCAGGTGCTTAAGGATGTCGGATCAGCATCAGAGCCCAACTGTGTCCACACTGATATCGTGCTTGTTGGCAGTGGTGGAATCCAAGTCAGGCCCAAATGCATTCACAACCTGAAGATGGAAGTGTACGGATGCACATTCTATGTGCCTACCTTAGTGGTTCCTGGGCAGAAAGATCAGTTGATTCTGGGCACAAATGTCATTAAACACCTCCCAAAGCAGTCTACCCACTTCTGGCGAGTTCTGAGCAAACCTGAGTCTACATACACACCTGAGATAATACAGTTCGTTAAAGCTAGGGTAGGAAACTTTCTTTTACTGTTATTTGGCCAAAATGTCATATCATTATGTCATATACCTCCCTCTATCTATAATTCAAGCGCTCTGAGAGAAAATCAGGCCTCTGTGTTTGTCTCCGCCTCTGTTTTCTGAATTGCCAAAATCAGAGCCATTGGCCAAAATCTCACAGCTCACGGTAAGCCTCAACCAATCAGGAGAGCTCTTCCGGGGTGGGTGTCATTACTGCCCCTCATGCACGTTCCCAGCTGTTGCTTAAAGGCCGACGTGCTAAGCTATAAGTTCAACAATGGCGGAGAAGCCGGCAGTGTCGAAATTTCCGATTCAACCGTTGCCAACCACAGCGTATACAGCAAAACTACCAAAAAAGTGAAAGACTGACCAAGAAAAGCAGTCATACAAGAAGGAGGCTGACCGATCGAGGAATAAAAGCAGAATCAACATCGGTGTGGCTTTTCAAAGATGGCGAGAGCTGAGGGATTTGAAAGTTTTGAAGACACCCAGCTTGCTGAATTTCTTCTGGACAGGTAACTAGTTATGTTATTTTGCTATATTATCTAGCTATTTTATCTTGTGGTGTGACTTATATACTTTGGTAATAATAAGTGGAAACTGCATAAACGGGCGCAAGTGTTAGCAAGTAGCCCGGTAGCACGTTTGTACATCAGCACAGTAGCATTGGTTTTTGCTTTTATTTTGAGTGACTGTGCTCCATTTTTAATAATGTAAACAGTACGTTCTAATAGGTAAGCAGCTGTGCTAGTTACGTAACAGCTAGTCGATGTAGTAGCCTGCTGGTAGAGACAAAGCTAGCAGAGCTAGCACCATAGCCGGTTAGAAGCAAAAGCAAAGACAAACCGATATGTACCAGTTGGAAGCGGGTTTGAGTAGCTACATTGTGAGTACGTAAAGGAGGGGGTTCCAAGACGTTAGAATACACATTTGAGCCTTCTTGAGCTGTCCTGGGTCTAAACGATATTGGTGAGGGAAACTGCTGAGATTCCAATGGCTTTCCGAGCTAACGCTACATTCACTCAGCCTGAAGGGTGAATGTTGCTGTCTGTAGGTTCCTGCCGTTACAGTACAGCCTGATGTTTTATACTATTTTGCATGGTAGTCGTTACTGGAAACTCCAAGTTTGGCCTCTACATCAATAATCGCCTTCGATGCGGCGAGGTGATTAGAGGTGATTATTAGCCGGGATGCTAATGCCATCCTGTGTCTAGGTAGCGATATAGATCTAACGTTAGCTCACTAGCACAGTTGTAATTTCAAGGAAACCAATTTAGGTTACAGTAACACAACTGCTGTTACGATGCTTTAGAGTTTTTTTTAACGAACTACGTGTTTTTTGCAGTTACGAGAAAGATCGCTGATCACCTAATAACATCCATTCCCCGGAAACCTGGATTGCAGACCATGGCTCCGCCTCTTGCTTCCTCTATCCCTTCAGAGTCTCTCTGACAGGTGAGCATAACTGGCAGGCTAAGCTTTTCTAGCCCTACCACTGCATTGCATGGCTTCTTACATAGCTTTGGAAACTATGCTTACATGTGTTAGTGCCCATGTTTGTACTGATATGTACTTTTTCTTTAATTTGATTTGCAATATGTCATACCATAAGATAAGATATACTTTAATGTCCCCGTAGGGAAATTTGTTCTGGACTCCGTTCTTCAGTTCCACAGAAGATAAAATCATACATACTACATAGTAAAAAACGTCAACATCTTAACAACACATGGCTTCCATGCACATACACAGTTTGCACATACACATATTCAACAGTTTGCCTATACACATATACACATACACACCTACTGACAATGGCGACATATTACACAACCCTCATGGCCAACATCTACATTACATGTTAGTGTTGAGAAGCTTAATGGACATAGGCAGGAATGAATGTTTATAACGGTTCAGCCTGCTCTTGGGAACCCTGAATCTTCTACCGGAAGGTAAGAGCTGGAACTCTGGGTGGAGAATGTGAGCTGGATCAGACACTATTTTCTGTGCCTGTCTGATAATAGACTGCTCATAAATTGTTTGGAGGGACAAGTGTTTTTATTTATCATTTTTTTTAACACAGTAACAATTTTAGTCATGCTTTTGATTGTTATGGGGTTTCCATGAATACTGTAAGTTCACATTTCAGAGATCAAAAAGGCAAATACATTTGTTGTTAGCCACGTTTCACATTTTTGACCCTGTATACACCCAGGCACTCAGTGCTGTGTGCTGTGTTTGTAGAGTCCAGACTATCAGAGTATCTCAGGTTTAGGATACCTATGTAGGCACACTTGACATGTCTTTATGATAGATCTTTGTCATAGTTTATATAGCCTTCATCTTACATAGATGTCTTTTTGTCCTCCTTCCATGCAGACCCAGCCAAGGGGAAGTACAAGGACTGTGGAGTTCTACACACCTTACACATCTGGCACAGGTCAAAGAACTCGGGAAAGAAATTGCATACAGTAAGTTCCATACTTTCATTCAGATTACTGTCAAAGCCAAAAGATCATATTGTTAAAATACTTTATTTAATAATATACTGTATTTAACTGCCATAAATATTATTTATGTCATTATTTGATATGTTGTTACATATATTATTTACATGATTTATTTTCATGAATATTGATTTGTTTTGTAACACTACGTAGGAAGTACTTTTACGTTCCGTGTTGTGCGGGGACACTTTTAGTTGTTGCAATCTCCTCCAAGAAGACATGAAGCATACTCCCCTTAGAAGTTAAGAGTTTAACAGTGACATTGAATTGCTCATTTTTTGAAGATTTATGTTTGGGTTTGTGAAGAGTTATGTTCGCTCAAGTGGACTCATTCCCTCTTGGTTGTGTGCAGCCAGCGAGGTATGTTTATTTACGTGTTTATGTTTCGTCGTGCATATTTATAGTTAGGTTTACAGTTTGTGTGTGATACAAAGGTGTCTTTATTCTGTATATTATGTATTTGAACAGTTCGACAGTGGATTTGATGACGGTGATGAAGTGCAGTTAAGAGGAATAAATCCATCTGTAACGGGAGAACCATGGTGTCATGTATTTCCTGGAGGGAGTGATAGTCGAACTCGCTGGCTGCACACAACCAAGAGGGACTGCAAAGACTTGAAACTGAGGATAAGCTAATAGTTGCAGACCAAGAAGCAGCTGCATTAACTTGCCGTCTACAAGGAGAAAACGGAAGAGACTGAACGTAGGATAGAAAAGGAAAGATAAGAGGCTGCTCTCTTAAAGAAACAGCAAGAAGAGAATGCTGCGAGAAAAAAGTCTGTAGAAGACTTGAAAAGAGAGCTTAAGCATTTGGAGGAGCTGAAAAGGCTGAATGCAGCCAGAGCAAGTCTTCAAGTCTATGAAGAAAATGAGTTCTATCCAGACCAAGGACTTAAACCACAGAATTCTGAACTGCCTACAGTTGTGCAAGCAATTAATCAGGTGAACCCTGTGTATCAGCACACACAACCACTAAGAGATGCTCCCAGAAATGTGCTTCAAGATGACACGGGAGAGCTTGTGAAAGTTTTGGCTAAGGCTATATCAGCAAATAGGCTACCCATTCCAGAGCCTACAATCTTTAGTGGGGATCCACTCAAGTTTAATCATTGGAAGTCGTCCTTTCAGACACTAATTGAGAGGAAAAATATTCCGACAGAGAAAATCTTCTTCCTTCAGAAATATGTCGGAGGAGCAGCTAAAGAGGCCTTAGAAGGTCATTTTCTGACTGATTCAGAAGATTCATATTACGCAGCATGGGACCTGCTCAATGAACAATATGGCGAGCCTTTTGTAATTGCCAAAGCCTTCCGAGACAAATTACATGCCTGGCCAAAAATAGCCTCAAGGGAGAGTGCTGAGTTAAGAAAATTTGTGGACTTTTTACGCAGTTGTGAATCTGCCATGGCTCACAATGAGAGTCTAAACATTCTTAATGATAGAATTGAGAATCAAAAACTTACTGCCAAACTACCCGACTGGTTAAGTACCAGATGGAACCGAAAGGCCACACGATACCAACTGGAACACAGAAGGTTTCCAGGCTTCCATTATTTTGTGACATTCCTAACAATGGAAGCTAGTATCGCGTGTAACCCTATAACATCTTTCCATGCATTACGGCAAAGTGAAACTGATTAAGCAAAAGTCAAGAATCAAAACGTAGTGGCCTCCAAGAACCAAACTGTAGGTGCCAAGATCTTCACAACTAACACCAGTGAAAGGAACATTGTCACATGTGTGTTTTGTAAGAAAATAGGACACGGCTTACACAAGTGTCGCAAATTCTTTGAAAAGCCAGTCGCTGACCGAGTCAAATTTGTTCAGAGTGAGAGATTGTCCTTCGGCTGCTTGAGTCCTGGCCATCAATCCAAGAGCTGCAGTAACCGGATGGTCTGTGACACCTGCTCAAAACGTCACCCCACATGCCTACATGAAGATCGCTCAAAACAAGAACAAGAACCAAAGAGAGAACAATCTAAGGAAATAAGTAACAGTAAGGAAAGAAAGCCACAGTCAAGACAACTACAAGACGTCATCAAGGAAACCACATCCAACAGAGTTGTGCAAGATGGCAATAGTACCCAAACTTCAACAATAATACCTGTCTATGTGTCAACGCCAAGTGATTCAAGCAAGGAAGTTCTCGTCTACGCTCTGCTAGATTCACAAAGCGACTCTTCATTAATTCTTGAGGAAGTGGCAGATGTTCTAGATACGAACACAGAACAAGTGAAGCTGAAACTATCTACAATGTCGTCAAAAAGGACAATTGTACCCTGTAAAAGACTCAAAGGCCTACAAATAAGAGGGCTATTCTCCTCTAAGAAGTTCACAGTGCCAACAGCTTACTCGTGAATTCATCCCTGCTAATTGGACACACATCCCGACTCCGGAGACCGCCAAGGCATGGTCTCATTTGGAGCATCTTGCAGAACACATTGCTCCGCAAATGGAATGTGAAATTGGTCTGCTGATCGGGTACAATTGCCCACAAGCTCTAATGCCTAGAGAAGTTGTATGTGGGGAGGAAAACCAACCCTTTGCACAGAAAACCGATCTAGGTTGGAGCATAGTGAGTTATGGTGACCCATACGAACACGAAGGTGATGCAATTGGAGTAAGTCATTGCATCATTGTAAGGCAAGTGACACCTGAACCCGAACCAACAGTCAAGCTCAAAGCTGAAGTTCACTATGTTTGCAAGACTCGGATCAAAGAAATGATCACTCCAGATGAGATAATTAAGGTGTTGGAATCCGATTTCAGTGAAAGAGTTGGAGAAGAGACAACTGTCTCTCAGGAAGATCTCCACTTCTTGACCAAGCTGAAAGATGGAATCAAACACAAACAAGATGGTCTGAGGGCCCCTTCCGCTTTATATGTCAACAGCTCATCTAGTTTTTGTCTACATTTTTGTAGAACTTTTAGGTCTTCTTCATCTCTATACGGTTTATGTTTCCTTTCTAGTATTTTAATCTCATTTTCTAGATTCTGCTGTTTTTCAAGTCGCTGTTTCTTTAAGGCTGTTAACATTGAAATGATGTTACCTCTCATTACTGCCTTTGCCGCATACCACAAATTTGAGGGTGAAACATCCCCATTATTGTTAGAATCAAAATAACTCTTCAGTTCTCGACTTATCCTCTCCCGTACGAGAGAATCAGACAGCATGGATACATTGAGCCACCAATATTTAAAAGTCTTATTAGTTCCAAGGTTAAGTTGAAGAGTTATGAGTCCGTGATCTAAGATGGTCATTGATTCAATATTACTGGATTCAACCATGTCAATATCTTGCTTGGAAACACATTTAGATCACGTTGACCCCTGATCTAAATGTGAAGTCTTTCTGCCTGGGGTGATGGATACGCCACGCATCTATAAGTCCAAATTCTTTTATTATTGCTTTCAGTGACCTAGATTTTTTAGAGATAGGTCCACTATCTGCAGGGAGTTTATCTAATTTTGAGTGTAGTACACAGTTAAAATCTCCAGCCATAATAATAATTCCTTTGGTATTACCAGCCAAAAGTGAGGCTATGTGTTTAAAGAAGTTAGGACAGTCTTCATTTGGTGCATATATACAGTATTTAGAAAAGTTAAATCTACTCCTCCAATTGACCCCAAAACAATGACGTATCTGCCCTGGTCCTCTGCAATTTCCTTTTCTTTGGCAAAATAGACATATTTATTAAATAAAATAGCCACTCCTCTCTTCTTTCCCTTTTGACAAGAGGCACTACATACAGTACCTGGTCCACCCATTCCCTTTTCAGTTTCCTGTGTTCGATTATTGATAAGTGAGTTTCTTGAATAAATGCTATGGAACATTGCATTTTCTGTTATTGTCCAAAAAGTTTTTTCTCTTAATTGGATTATTAAGACCATTTATATTATAACTAATACTGTCATAGCTGTCACTGTCAGGGAGTATTGCACTAAGTGCAAGTGTAGCTAACCACAAAATTATCATCACTTTTAGGGAAAGCCTTTGCCTTAAAACACAGGCTACGTGTGATCCACCTAAGGCCCAGTCTCTGACCTCAAAACGCACTGCATATAAACTCAAATAGGTTCAAAACATTTAAATTTACCAGGAACTCAGTATGTTACTCAAAATAAAGCATAATCAGTAGCATAACAATTAGTTCTCATGTTCAACATGCTGTAAACATTAAGTGAGTCTGTACCTAACTGGTTTACTCATCTTCGTCATTCATGAGTGTTTTCAAATCTGCGCCGGATAGTGACATCATGGCTTGTTTCTTTCGCTGGTCACGCCCGCTTCTTTGTATTCGCCATCTATCTCTTGTCAGTTCTCTCTGTAGTCTCTCTCTCTCTCGTCGATTTGGACATTAATTCCCAGGGGAAATATCTACTTTGACCATGACTATTCCCCAGACCTGCAAAAGAAGAGGGGACAGGTGCACCAGGTCATTAAACAGCTGAAGGGAAAGGGAATACGTGCCAAGTGTCCCTTCCCGGCACAACTCAGGATGACTACGGATTCAAGAGAGAAGGTGTTTGAAACCCTGGTGGACGCAATTCCCACACTAAAAGAACTGGGAATTAATACCAGTGTTTCTTCTTACCTGGGAATCACACATTGATCAGTAGCTCAGTTCAGTTGACAGGCGAACTCATGAACGCGCATGAGGCTCCTTTGGGGGGAGGCCTTATGAACGAGTGGGAGGGGTTACGGGGCAGAGGGAGGGAGCAGAGAAGGAGAGAGTGGCTGTGTATGTTCAAATTTTACCTCTGTCTTGCTCTTTTCTCCAAAGTTGCCAACCCCAGCTTTAAAATGTCTGGCATCAACAGATTGAGGGGTGAGACAATACCAGATTTTATTGGGACTGTCAAACTGGTCCAGGCAGTAACTCTTCTCCCAAAGCAAGAACAGCTGGTTTGGGGCAAGTTGCCTGCAACCTCACCCCTTTCTGAAGGCAGTGCCATTCTGGTTGAGCCATCAAAAGCACAAACCCACAAGAAAGACATCATTGTCTGCAGGTCGGTAGCCTCCATGAACGGTGACAGATGGATCCCAGTCAGGATTTTGAACACCTCTGACAAGATTGTCACTTTAAAGCGTCACACCAAGGTGGCAGATGTGTCCACTTGCATAGCCATTGAGGACCTAGATATGACCCCTGAGCAAATGCCAGCCGCAAAAGTCAGAGTGCAGAATCAGACAGTGTGTGGTGAAGCGGCCAGCAGCCCTGGTCCCCCTCCTTGCCCCAGTTTTCATGACAGTCTACATAACCTGGGATTGGATGATCTGGATATTGATTCATGTGAGGTGTCCGACCACTGGAAATCACAACTGCTATAACTGATCCACAAGTATGAGGATGTCTTCTCAAGGAGTAAGCTTGATTGTGGGCTGGCTAAGGATTTTGTCCACCGCATCCATTTGTCTGATGAGGGGCCATTCATACTCCCATACCGGTGTGTCCCACCAGGGCAGTACCACAAGCTCTGACAGGTTCTTACAGAGATGGAGGAACGTGAGATCATTTGCAAGTCCAACAGTGAGTGGGCACCCCTACTAGTGCTTGTATGGAAGAAGAATGGGGATCTCAGGATATGCGTGGACTACCGCTGGTTAAATGCACACACAGTCAAGGATGCACATCCTTTGCCCCACCAATCAGACTGTCTGGCAGCTTTGGGAGGTAACGCCATATTCAGTGCCATGGATCTCACCTGTGGCTTCTATAACATCACCATGGCAAAGGAAGACAAAAAGCTGACAGCCTTCACCACACCTATGGGGCTCTATGAGTTCAACAGACTCTGCAAGCTTCGTGCGCCTCATGATGGGTATATTTGGTGACCAGAACTTCTTGACCCTGCTCTGCTACTTGGACGATATACTTGTGTATGCTCCCAATGAAGCTGAAGCCCTCAGGAGGCTTGAAACAGTTTTCAGCAGGCTGCGTACACATGGATTAAAGTTGGCCCAGCTACTCAGGAGAAGTTTGAGATTTTTGGGGCATGTTGTGGATGAAAACGGTGTGTTAACTGACCCTGACAAGGTCAAGGCCATTGCTTCCATAGCAGAGCACGATCTTATGATGGAGGATGGCGTTACACCCTCTCAGAAGAAGATCAAGTCGTTCCTGGGCATGGTCATGTACTATCAGCAGTTCATACACGATTGTTCCCGCATAGCCAAGCCACTGTTCGCACTGACTGCTGCACCAAAGGGAAAGAGAGGAAATGCACGAGGTGCTGCTGCATTCAGGAAGTTACATCCAAATGATTGGAGAGAGGAGCATCACAGCTCATTCGAACAGTTGAAAACTGCACTCCTGGAGTCTGTCGTACTCGCGCATCCTGATTTCAGCCGACCATTCATTACAGTGGTCTGTTTGCGACAAATTTAGCCATTGGCTAAAGGGACACACCTTCACTGTTTGGATGGACAATAATCCACTAACCTACATCCTCACAAAACCCAAACTCGATGTGTGTGAGCAAAGATGGGTAGCCAAGTCGTCACCATACAACTTCAGCATCAAGTACATACCTGGCAGTAAGAACATTGTTGCTGACGCCTTGAGCAGGCGGCCTTTTATCCAAAATCGTGTCTGCCAGAGGCTCATGAAGGAGCCATATGAAGTGCTGTTGGATGAGTCGCAACAAGTCCAAGAGGGTATAGTCCAGGAGGTGTTCAGAGTCAGTACCAACCACCAGAGTGTTGAATGCCCACTTTAACCAGAGAACTTGGAGCATCTCTCTCTAACCGACGTGTCTGCAGTCTTGGCGGGCCATGTTGAGTGGGATCAAGGTTCCAGGCAAAGGGTGGTCTCTTGGCTTGCTCAAGACCTGGAGAAGCTAGTCCCACCAGTTCAAGGCGCTCTGCCTGTCTTTTCACTCCAAGACCTCCAGGATGAACAGAGAAGGGATGCCACACTGTCACAGGTCATCTCGTTTGTCACCCGTGGGAGATGGCCGTCAAGAAGAGAGAGAGCTGGACTGTCATTAAAGGTGCTTAAAACCCTGAAACAATGGCAGAAACTGAAAATGCTTGATGGCATCCTCTACAGAGTGTGTAAGGACTCACTAACTGGTAAAAAACGCCATCAGTACATGGCACTCTCCTCCTTGGTCAGCCATGTTCTGCATGGTGTCCATGATGATGCTGGCTATCAGGGTCAGAGTAGGACCTTGTACCTGGCAAAGCAGAGATTCTTTTGGGCTGATATGGAGCGCGATATCAGAGATTATGTGATAGATACTTTTGCGTCTACGGATTCCCGCAAAGAATCCATTCAGACCAGGGTGCAAATTTTGAAAGCAGGTTGATTCAGGAGCTGTTGCAGATTGCTGGCGTGAAAAAGTCAAGAACAACACCTTATCATCCCATGGGGAATGGCCACACCGAGAGGTTCAAACAGAACCTTAGGGAACATGATCAGGGCTTTACCCCCCAGGGATAAGCAGAGATGGCCGCAGATGCTGCAGACGCTGACCTTTGCTTATAACTGTACAGCTCATGAGTCGACTGGGTATGCTCCCTTTTATCTAATGTATGGACGGATTCCCAGACTGCCAGTGGATGTTATGACAAAAAACAAGCATTATGAGGTAAAGGTTTTCTCTTGCAAGATGTAGCCTAATTTAGCATATAATGCTTTTCTGTCCTTGTGCCAACATGTTTTGTGTTTACACCATGCATAGCTGCTGAAATAAGGATTGTTGCTGTAAAATATACAAGCAACACCCGCCGGGTGCATTTTGCACTTGATTTTAGCAGCGAATGCAGCCTACGCCGGGTGCATTTTGCACTTGATTTTAGCAGCGAACTCCGCCTACGTCAGGCCCGTGCGCCCCGGTGTGAATAACAAGTGGACCCTTGTGCAACGAAAAGAGAAGGCGTCTGAACCCCGTAAAGGTGATTCCCAGGCAGCAGGCGCTCCAACAGCCGCAGTATACCTGCAGAGTATTGACCAGGCGCTTGGTGCAGAACACCCCAATATTTGGGTGGCTGGAGCAAACAAATCTCTGGCCGAGGACAGCCTTGTTGCAAAGCTGACTGTTTTATTGTCCAGGACACACTGCCACAACAGCCGATATCTTATTTTGAGATGGCAGAGGATTTGTTCTCCTTTTTGACCGATCTGACAATCTCTGGGATCACTGGGAGGTTAACAATTTGTTAACACCTCGAGGCCGGATCCAGCAGGGCGCTGGGTCGGGCTATGCCCCCCCCAGATTTTTGCCACGCCCCCCCAGCCCCCCTCCACACAGCCTCCAGCCACTACGCTTAATAAAGATGACGGGGAGATTCAAGTGAGTTTCCTGATTTATGCGATGGGAAGTGAGGCTGAAAAGATATTCAGTTCTTTCGAATTCATGGCAGAGGCACAGAAAAAACACTATGATGTTCAGTCAGGAACACTTTAGTCACAGATGAAACCATTAATTGCAACTAATGGTAATACAGTTATATTTGGCGGATATTGCCCTGCTCGAGCAGCTCCCTGCTTACCTGGCAAGCATGCTGAAGGTATAGCAGGGGCGCCATGCAAATCCCCCCATGGGAGTGGACAGAGCAGAGCCGGAGCAGCAACAATCAGTAGTGTTGACATTTGAGAGCCACCGTGGCTCGATTGCATAGACTATAACAGGTGGAGGCTGGGGAGGTGGAGGTAAAGCTTTACCAAGCAGCAGAGTGTGCAGCAGTTGTGAAGCAGGAATCAGTGTAGGAGGAGGCCATTTAAATAGACCGCCTTGTTATGAGAATGGATTATGATTGGTGCGCATGGTGATCAGCTGGTAGATGACTAGCAACGCGTGACGTCCGTGCCCTGCCTGAACTAACGCGATGCTTCATTTCTGAAAAAGTTCGACGACTACTTTGTTCCTCTGCGCAACATTATACACGAGCGGACGTGTTTTTACCAGCAACCAGGGGAAACGGCGGAGACGTACATCAGGACGTTGGACGAGTTGGCTGAACACTGTGAGTTCGGGGACAAAAGGGATGAGCATATCAGAGATCGCCTTGTGGTGGGCATAAAGGACAAAGAGCTCTCCCGGCGGTTCCAGCTCATGGCAGACTTAATACTGGCGCAAGTCATCGAACAGGTGTGCCAGGCGGAGGAGATAACGAAGCAGGTTAGTCTCCAGTCCAACCAACCAGAAGCCCAGCTGGCTAACTTTAATGTTGTTCGACGACGTGAAGGCCAACAAAAGAAAAAGGGTGGGCAGCGACATAGAAGCAGCAGCCCTGCAACCCACAAAATGGAGTAATGTGGGAGATGTGGTAAGGCCCAGCACTCCGACGAGAGAAAGTGCCCTGCATTGAAAAGTAAGTGCAATAAATGTCACAAAAAGGGACATTGGGAACGAGCATGCCTCCTAACCTCAGATGCATAGGCCTGTTCCAGGCCACCACCAGCTACAAGGAGAAACAGTATTCCTTTCCGGTGTATGTGATAAGAGGGAAGGGCAACTGCCTCCTAGGCCACCCTGAGGCTGTAGAGATGGGTCTGGTGAAGCGGGTGGACGAGGTCAGTGGCGTTTTCGGATCAAGTGGATTGCTGAAAATGGAGCCGGTGAGAATAGCCCTACAAGAGGAGGCCCAGCCGTACGCAGTGCAGACAGCCAGGCGGATACCTTTGCCACTTGTACCACTGGTTAAGAAAGAACTGCAGCTCATGGAAAATTAAGGCATAATTGAGAAGGTTACTCAGCCAACAGAATGGTGCGCTGCCATGGTGCCGGTGCTCAAACCCAACAAGAGGGAGTTTCGTTGCTGCGCAGACCTCAGGAGGCTGAACTGAGCAGTGAAACATGAAAAGTACCCACTGTGGAGGAAATAATGCCAAGGATTGCCGGGTCAAAGGTGTTCACATCATTGGATGCAGCAAGCGGGTTCTACCAGATCCCCCTGCATGAGGACAGCAGGAGGCTCACTACGTTTATCACCCCATTTGGGAGGTACGCCTTCCGTCGTCTCCCATTTGGGATAACGAGCGCTCCTGAAATTTTCCAAAGGAAAATGGCGGAAACCTTGACAGGACTTGAGGGTACAGAGGTCTACATGGATGATATACTCATACATGGAGTAACTGAGGAAATCCACGACCAGCGCCTAGCAGAGGCACTGAGGGTCATCGAAGCAGCAGGTCTCAAACTGAACAAAGCCAAGTGCAAGTTCAAACAGAAACAGGTCCGCTTCCTCGGTCATGTCATCGACGAGACAGGCATCAGACCCGACCTGGACAAAGTGACCAGAATAGAGAACTTTCCGGAGGTTCCTGGGGATGGTGAATTATCTGGCAAAGTATGTTCCGGAGCTTTCCACTGTGGGTCAGCCATTCTATGAGCTGCTGAAGGCAAAGGCAGAGTGGTTGTGGGGGCCCGCACAGCATACAGCGTTCCACAAACTTAAAGCTGCACTAGCCACTGCCCCCGTACTCACCTTCTACGACGTTACCAAGCCTACTGTAGTGTCAGCAGACGCCAGCAGCTACAGGCTGGGAGGCGTCCTGCTCCAGCAGCATGGGGACCACTGGAAGCCTGTGGCCTATGGTTCCAGACGTCTGAGCGACACGGAGACAAGGTACGCCCAAGAGTGCTTGGCCAGTGTATGGGCCTGTGAATGGTTCGAGAAGTACCTGTTTGGGCTTGATAACTTCAGACTGATCACCGATCATAAACCTCTGGTACCTCTCATGAACAGCAAAGACTTGGACAATGTTCCCATCAGATGCCAGAGGTTGTTGATGAGGCTCATGCATTTCAACGCCATAGCTGAATAAGCACCGGGCAAAACGTTAGCCGTGGCCGACGCTCTCTCCAGGGGCCCAGAGCAGTGCTATGGAGATGGAGCTTCCCATGATGATGTGGTGGCACATATTGATGCTGTCGTGTGCCATGTGCCAGCCACCCCCCAGAGGATGAAAGAGATAAAACAAAGCACAGAAGATGATCTGCAGTTCCAGACAGTCTTGGGCTTCATCAGGCACGGATGGCCTGAGTATATAGGGAAGGTGCCTGAGACAGTCAGAAACTTCTACCAGGTGAGAGGGGAGTTATCTGAGCTAGATGGCTTAGTCATTAGAGGGAGTTCCATTGTCATTCCTCCATGACCAGGGTCTAGTTAAGTGCAGAGAAAGAGCTAGCCAGTCTGTTTGGTGGCCCAAAATGTCAGAAGTCATCACAACAAAAGTACAGCAGTGTACATTCTGTAGAGAAAACAAGAACACACAGAGAAAAGAGCCATTAATGTCAAGTGAGCTCCCATCCAGATCATGGCAGAAAGTCGCCATAGACCTATGTGAGTTAAAAAAGCAAAACTACTTGATAGTGTCTGACTATTACTCTAGATACTTAGAGATCCTAAATCTGCCAACAACTACTAGCAGTCAGGTAGTGGCTAGGCTGAAAGCTACATTTGCACGTTATGGCATCCCTGAAGTGTTGGTGAGTGATAATGAGCCCCAGCTAGCCTCAGCAGAGATGAGGAAGTTTAGTAGGGACTATGACTTTCTCCATGTGACGTCGAGCCCACACTACCCTCACAGCAATGGACATGCAGAGAGGGCTGTCCAGATAGCAAAAGGGATACTAAGACAGGAAGACCCTCTCCTCGTTCTGATGACATACAGAGCCACACCCTCCTCTTCTACTGGAGCCAGCCGAACTGCTAATGGGCAGAAAACTCAGAACTACCTTACCCACCTTGCATCTGAAACCGAACTGGCCCAACAAGGATGAAATTAAACAGGCCGACACCACAGCCAAACAGAAGCAGGCGTACTACTACAACCGCAGGAACGGAGTGAGGATTCTACCCCCACTGAGCCCAGGGGACACTGTGCTCACAAAAGTGGACGGTCAAAAACAATGGACAATGCCAGCCGTTGTCCACAGTCCCAGCTCCACTCCCAGGTCTTACATAGTGGAGACAGCTCAAGGTGAGCGCTACAGAAGGAATAGGCGCCATCTGTTGGCCACACCCAAAACACCCACATCCGTCAGCAAGGTCCTGACCGGGCCACTCCAGAAGAGGATAGGAACACTGAGGTGACCTAAGCTACAGAGACACATGTCACTCTCACAGAGGGGACTAATAAGCTTACTTGCTTTGGCAGAGTGAGTAAACCAGCAATCAGGCTGGATTTGTGAAGTCTATGGACTGTAAGAGACTTTTTTTTTTTTTTTTAAAGAAAAAAAGGGGGAATGATATGACAGGTGTACTGTTAACAATAGCACAAAATGTTTCAGTTGAGTTGTTAAATAGAAATCTTATGCCCTATATCTGTCAGGAGTAGGTTGGACAGAGAACAGCGTGATACAAAGATGTCCTGTTGTCTTTGCTATTTCTGTTAAAGAGTCAGTAAAAGAAAGAAAATGTTTATTATTTTTAGTTAGTTTTGAAATACTGGAAAAGTTACAGAGTATAAAAGCCATATGGATTACTAAGCTGTGAAGTTAACATTGTTTACAGTAAATGTTCAGAGAAATTTGAGATAATCGTCTTAGAGGGGGAGATGTAATGAATGAAAGTTGTTATGGCCACCACACATAGCTGCTGAAGTAAGGATTGTTGTTGTAAAATATACAAGCAACACCCGCTGGGTGCATTTTGCACGTGATTTTAGCAGCGAACTCCGCCTACGTCAGGCCCGTGCGCCCCGGCGTGAATAACAATGGGACCCTTGTGCAACGAAAACAGAAGGCGTCTGAACCCCGTAAAGGTGCTTCCCAGGCGGTAGCCGCTCCAACAGCTGCAGTATACCTGCAGAGTATTGACCAGGCGCTTGGTGCAGAAGACCCCGATATTTGGGTGGCTGGAGCAAACATACTGTATCTCTGGCCGAGGACAGCCTTGTTGACATAGCTGACTGTTTAATTGTCCAGGACACACTGCCACAACAGCCGATATCATATTTTGAGACAGCAGAGGATTCGTTCTCCTTTTCGACGGATCTCACAATCTCTGGGATCACTGGGAGGTTAACAGTTTGTTTACGCCGCGAGGCCGGATACCCCCCCCCAAGATTTTTGCCACCCCCCCCCAGCCCCCCTCCACACAGCCTCCAGCCACTATGAATACGGGCGTCACCAGCAGCTTCTGGGGCTTTATCTGGGAATATTTGTCTCCCTGAATCTTTTGACAGAGGAAACACTTCTAGGTTATATCCAGGGGCGTCACTGATGTTCCGGTTCTGAAAAATAAATATAGAGAGTCCCTTGTTTGCACCTGTTTTGAGCGCTGAGACAACTGGTTCAGTTCAGTTTTACCACCAACGTTTGCCAGCTGGGCGGTGTTTAGACGTTCAGGTCAATCACAGTTCTTAAAAATGGAAAACTCCACCCAACCGAGAAGCCGGGCAACATTAAACAAACGCACAATCCAACGACAGACAGTTTGAGCAGCGGAGCTGACAGGTTGTGTTGTATTCATGATTTTGCATAGGCATACTAACCTAAAAACCTATTATTGGGAACCGCGAGAAAGTTTCAGAGCGACAGAGACACAGAGCGTCCCCGTAACCATAGCAACTCACTCTCACTCCTGCCTGCGTGCGCACGGCATGAGAGGAGAGGGAGCGACGCAGACGTCCTGATTACTCTGAGCACCGTTATCAGTTATGAATTTGTTTTTCACTGCATGAGAAAATGGACTTGTGGCATTACAGCGTGTGAAAAGTGTCAATTGCGTGAGTCTCTCGGTCAATGCGTGAGAGTTGGCAGCCCTGCTCAGAGTGCTAGTTGAGCGGAGTGTGTGTGCAAATTAACCTATAGACCGACATGCGTAACCGGTCAAAAATATACTCGGTGGTTAACCGATTAACGGTTAACCATAGACATCCATATTTTGAATGTAGTGCTTCATTTTGCCAGTGATTTGTGGAGTTTTGCATTTTGTGTTAGTGGTTTTGTGTTTAGAGTTTTGAGAAAATGAGCCCTAGTTTCAGAAAATGTGTGTAAGCAATTGTGAAAAACTGAGAAACTCATGGGGTATTTTTCCATCAAAAACATGATTCTAGATTATTCTACTGGCCTTGTGGACGGTGGGTAGTGATCATTGGGCGTAGGCGTGAGTAGGGTTTGGAAGCCTGTGGATGTTTTCTTGTTCTGTGCGTTGGCGTTAACACTGGCTGGACTCCTGCTCACCTCAATTTACTTCTTTTATCTGTTGATTCCTGTGTCACTGGACAGCAGAGACCAGTCCTGTCTGATAAGGCTGTTTGAGGGTCCATGTTTGATCTGGAATGAGACCAGGGATTTTAAATGACAAGTATATTGCAATACAATTAAATATACTTTTTATGTGTTTGAATAAAAAAAGGCATTTTGACTGTCACATCATTTTATGCATCTTGAAATTATAGCTGAGTGGTTGTGGCTAATAATACAGTCTGTAAATGGGAATAGACTGTCTGGAACGATATTGTCTGCTGCCAAACAGCATTGCATTCACATGCTATTTGGTGGGAAAATCAAACCCAGAAGACGAATGATAAGGAAACAAAGGCATCGTGAAAAGGACGATGTGGATTTGGCTTCTTGCTTTAAAAAAGTTAGGACAGTCTGGCTAACTACCAACAAGGATATTATTATTTTTTTCTGGATTGGTGAATGCAATGCTATTTCTCTCTGTCAAACTTGTAAACCAACACAACAGAATCCACCAGAAAATAGTCCCTGAAAAAAATATTGTTATACAAACTAAATTCAAACGTCCATGACTTCTAACGGATGTTAGCCGGAGCAGCAAAGAATAACCCTAACCCTGAGAAGATACTTATAGCTCTGTTTTCTACAACATCTACACCACACATTCTCTACACTGACTTTGTCTGGATGAAAATATTATGAAATATGAAAAGGTTTTCATCCAACAAAAACAAATAATTTGTGGCTCAGACTTTGACTTTCAGGTCCAGTCTATTCTAAATGATAAAACGGATGGCAAACAGAGGAAATCAAGAACAAACAAGCAAATCAAACAGAGTTGGTTCATTATATTTAGGCTAACTGTTATTTAACCAGATTAGTTAGAAATTAAAAATCTCTGAAGGAAAGCAGCATCATGACAGACACAAAAGTTACAGATCAACAACATAGAACGATGTATAAAGATAAAAAAAAATAGTCAAAATCACAGAAAAAGAGAGAACAAAGCAAAACCAAAACCTTCTATATTAACCTTTCCACAGGCAATAGTCCAAAATCAATCCAGCAGGCTCATCAGCCAAACTTATTTAATGAAATAAAGTAAGACAGAGCCTTACTGTGCCTGCCTCAATATCCTTTATATCCTTTATTGTCAGTTTAAAGACACCAAGAGAGACCAGCTCTTTCAGATTTTTTACAGTGAGTTTCACAGGAGTTAAAGCCCTTTTGCCTAATATAATGTATAAAACATCACCATAATCAGTATGTGGTAGGTATGGCTAATGGTTTTTGGGTTTAAAATGAAACTATAAAGCTTTACTAGCTTATCACTGTCTTAATAGGGCAGTGGAACAAGTGGAAGACATGATTCTGTACAGTTTGGTAACACACACATAACTGCATCAGAAAATGTCATAATGCACTGTAATGCATCATGATTATGAGCAGGTTATGAGACTTTAAAGATGTTTACCATATCTTACATTTATATATTTATTTGTTTATAACGCAAACACATTACATCATAGTGGCATCATAGTGCATGTGGGTGGGATGTGCTTGGCAGGTGAGTGAGTGTTTGTGTGTGTGGGTGTTTGTGTGTGTTGTGGGTGGAAGAGTTATTGTGTGAGTCTATGTGACATTGGACGAGTGAGTGTACGTAGGCGAGGATGGTCTGGTGCATTTGGCTTATTTAAGCCGGCTTTCCTGAGAGTCTCCAGAGGGAAAGATGTCCATCCACCAAGGTTTCTGTCTGCTGTCAGTCCTGCTGCTCCTCAGTGGTGAGTTTACACCATTTCTACTAGAATTAGACTGATCCAGTATGTGGGGCTGATATTGGTCTTTTATTGAAAATCAGATGTTGGCCAGTCAGTGGACATGATGCAGTTTGTTTGATTGCATATTTATTGGTGAAATAAGGTTGAAGTTGAAAGAGTACATAGGAAATGTAACAGATTGTGTTTAACACTAGATTTGCCCTAAATTGTATGGTAGACTGCACACAAACCTTATTGAAGACACTGGATATTGTGCTTTATTATGTATTAAGAACACAAGAATGCAAATAGATTCCCCCCACTCTTCATGACAAATGTGAAAATGCTGCTTTAAAAAGAAACAGAGAACTTGAATGGTGTTTTAGTTCAGTCTGTCTGCAGAGACTCTCTTTCTAACTGCGCATTCACATATTTGTTAAAAATCAACAGTAGCATGTTTGCTGAAATGAATGATTTAATGTTTTTCTCCTGTTCTCTTTCAGAGGCCCAGGCCGAGGGTAAGACCTTGTTGGTTAATCTAGAGTCACTGACCTGATGCTGCTGAGGTGGTGATTATATGAAACAATACTACTGCTGTTGTAGTAGTTTATAACTACTACAACTACTGTTACTACTACTACTACTACTAGTATTGCTACTACTACTGCTACTACTGCTACAACTACAACTACTACTGCTACAACTACGGCTACTATTACAACTACTGCTACTACTGCTACAACTACTGCTACTATTACAACTACTGCTACTACTGCTGCTACAACTACTGCTGCTGCTATTACTACAACTACTGCTACTACTACTACTGCTATGACTCCTACTACTGCTACAACAACAACAATAATAATAATTATATTCTAAACACATGATATCAAAAGATATTTTTGTTGAAGTGACCAATAGTAGATTGGAGGGTTGGTAAATGGACATGCTGGTGCTATTAACATTGGCGAAGTGCTGCAGCACCAATATTACAATAGTTAGGACACTTATTATTCTTTTATTGCCTTTGTTATTTCCTCTCTCTCTTCCTTCCTATATCCTATATCCTTGTCTCCTTCTCTGGCCTCCTACTCCTTTCCCCCAGTCTCATCTGCCTCAGAGTGTGGCCAGCCATTTTTCAATGACAGGATAACGAATGGAGAGGACGCTCCAGAAGGGAACTGGTGCTGGCAGGCCAGTATTCATTTTCATTCTAAACACTTCTGTGGCGGCTCCCTCATCAACAAAGAATGGGTGATGTCAGCTGCTCACTGCTTTAACAAGTGAGTCTTTCAAGTTCAAAAACTGTGTTTTTTGACATTATATCAATGAAAAGATTTTAGAAAATAGTACTAATATGATTGACAGCAGTGCATGTACTCATCATGCCAGGTAAGTAACCGCAGAATTGTTGATTATTTTAAGTGTACCAACTTGGAAATGATGCTGAATGACCATTTGAGCAATACATACTGTACTATCACTGAGATAGTGCCCCATAATGCAACAGTAAGAAAGGTGCATGTTTTATATACGTCTCTTTCCAGATTGTACAATATCTTTTGATAATATGTCATTTACATGATTTCATGCTAAAAATAAAGAGGAGTTCTCTTTATTCCATGTACTGCAGGTTTGTAAGGAACCACGGGTAGTGTTTGTCTTTGTGTTCCCCTTCCTAGCAATAGTAAGGGATCCAAGCATGTAGTGCTGGAACTCTATTGTATTTGCTGTATTCTTTCTTTCTTTCTTCCTTTTTCTCCACTAAAAGTGTCTGCAGCTCAGAAACCGTAAGCCCTACAGTGACCATATTTGGCAGGTGGGCTCCTATGCCCCCTACTACTCAGCCAAGGCAGCCCACACATATTGGCCAGATGGTGGCGCTAGAGCACACATATTTATGTTTTGTAAATAAATCCTATTAATGCCAAACTTGGTAGACAGCTTCAGGGGACTGAGATACACAAATCCAATGAGATAAACAAACCCAAAACCCCAAAAAATCATGTCGAACTACATAATTGGCCAGAACTCAATGGTAGTTTCTTCAGTCATTGTGAAACTTGGTAGTTGGATGTTAATCTAAGCGGTTTAACCCATATATTCAAGTTTAATTAAAAACAATCATCAAAAACAGTCAAAAGGGGGCCCCACAATCTTTTTTTTTAAGAAATTCCTGTGAGCTTGCTAAAGCTAGTGCTCCGAACCTCAACTCATCATGCATCCAACAGGCATGAGTCAATACCAAATAATTGGTGAGTCAAAAGGTGGCACTATAATTGCTTTCCAAAATCAAAGCTGCAAAAATTGATAACGTGTATGAAATCTTAACACTTTGGTCTAAAGACCTGCAATTTTCAGGACATGACGGCTGAAGTGAGATAAATCTTTCATACGCTGGTACCTACCTCCGATTCTGAAGTCGCCCCCCCTCTGTTTATAGCAAAAACTGACTGTGATAGTCAGTATAGCTGGTATAGTGGGTAAGGCAAAGGCATGGGTTTTCTGAATACAGGATTGGGAGTTTGAGTCCACGACCTACTGTCACTAAGTCATGAATAACCAATTAAAAACAGGTAGCACTGTCAGGATTTAAGAGCACTAAAATGCAAATGGTTTTGTCTCACTCTTCATGGCAAATGCTGCTTTAAATAGAAACAGAGAACCTGAATGATGTTTTAGTTCAGTCTGTCTAAAAACACAGGGACAGCTGTTTTCTTGGATTCAAACCTTAATCGTGAAGATCTGGGCGACTCTCTTTCCAACAGTGCATTCACATATCTGTTAATATCAACAGTAGCATGTTTGCTGAAATGATTGTTTTTCTCCTATTCTCTTTCAGAGACTTGTTCCCAGGTGGACGGTAAGACCTTGTTGGTTAATATGGATAATTTTCATAAAATAAGTAAATAAACACTGAATCACATAGTGCAGACATCACTGATTGGAGAGCATAGAGAGCAGTGCAGCAGCAATTTTCTCCCCCATGTGATTTAGTATCGATTTATTTGTTACCGGAGAGCACAATATTGTTGTATGTGGTTAAGTGGTTAGCACCGTCAATCATAGGCTGCAGTATGACAATACTTCTCCCTTTTTTTCAACTTAAAACTACATTAGGAGTTTGGCTCAGCAGGTAAAGCACCAGCCATTCATGTGGAAGTTTGTGGGTTCAAATCCAGGCTTGTCTTTTCTGAAATCATAAACTGCCAAAAACAAGGGTCATATTTCCCAATAGAAAGTTTAGCCATTGTGACCAATGTGCGATGAACTATATGGATGCTATTAAATGATGAATTTGACAAAAGTCAAGGGCTAACACAAAAGTAGCCATAATACTAATAGACTTCAGAAAACTTGTCTGTGTGTGTGTGTCTGTCTAACTTGTCTTCCTTCTGTAATGTTTTGTCTGTCTGTCTTTTCGAAGTGTGCTTGGATGCCGCTTGTGGCTATATTTGTAGTGAGACAGTTTGAATGGGTTTTAGATTTGGTATATTTTGGGGATTATAAGCACATTTGGTCGACTATCTGATGCAGAAATTGCTTGAATACTCTCATAACAACAACAATAATAATAATAATAATAATAATCATGCTGTTTTTTCTTTTCTATTTCTTCAACAGATAAGTATAGTCACTGGTCAAAAATAGCTTTGTCTGATTAGACTGTAAACTAATGACATGTAACCTCTTTCTACTCCAACCCTTTGTGTCTTAATGAGAAGTGTTCCTAAATCAGTAATTTTCACTTTTTTCCTCCCCAGTCTGAACGCGTCTGATTTCCTAATCTATCTGGGCCGTCAGAACCAATCGGGTATCAACCCCAATGAGGTTGAGAGAGGCATCTCCGAGATCATCTGCCATCCTGACTATAAGAAGCCTGTTGATAACAACAATGATATCTGTCTTCTGAAACTGTCTGAGCCAGTCACCTTCACTGAATACATCTGCCCAGCCTGCCTGGCAGCAACCAATAGCACTTTCTACAACGGCACTCTGGCCTGGATCACCGGCTGGGGGAACATCAAGAATTTTGGTGAGCAGAGACTCAAACTTATTTAGCCAAGAGCTCTGAGCTAAGAAAATATTTATACACCTTGAGTGTAATAGTGTAAGACAAGTTTATATTAATCCAAAAGTTTATATTTTTCTAGTTTTCATATCGTCACTGTCAGCCGAAAATCTCCAAAATGTCAAATTTTTCAGGAAGTAACAAAAACTGTTTTTTAGCTTGATGACAAAGCAGTTTTGACATTATCCAATGGGGTCTGAAAGGGTTTCACAAGAGGTCAGAGTATTTTCTCAACCCAAAGAGAACCCATGCAATCCTTCAATAGAAGCAAAAAAAGATTAAGAGTCTAACAGCCCCGCAACATTGAATTTTGTGGAAGCGTCCCTGCTGGGAACCAAACCAAACCAAGTCTCTGTGAGGGCCAGAAAGTGGAGGGATACAGACAGGGCATAGGCTGAGATGGTCTCAGTTTTCTTAACTGTCAACTGGCAGTTCGAGAGTCCTCCAGCAATAGTATGATAAGGACAGCTGGAGCGAGTAAATCGAGTTAGATGGGTTCCTACACTTGAAAGTAGTACCATGTCTACGGGCCCTATGAGCTGATGTTAAGACAGGGATGGGGGAGAGACACATTACGTAGTAGACAGGAAAGCAAGAAGTAGGAAAGGTAGTGGAAGTTACAAGATTATTCCTAACAACCCTAGCCATGTGTCCCTATTCTCCCTTGTCTTTGTGCACCCGCAGTCTTCCTTCCCCCAGCCAAACACTTTGAAATTTAAATAGATTCACCTAAACTAGTTTCAGCTAAACTAGTCCCCAAACAGTTCAAATTAAACACAGATTTAACTAAAACAGAAAGATAGCACAGTAACAAACAAATAGCTCACTGCTAGATCTTTTACAAATGTATTACTTGAAAGTTTGCAATCAATCAATCACAATAAAATTCCAAGATCTTATGTTGAACGACGAATTGTACATAGAGGTTTCTAGAGAACTTTCTTCAGATAGAAGATAATTTTGTTTAGATGTATCTTAATAAAATATTACTATTTTCAGCCCCAGGGGACAGACTAAGTTTTATCTATTTTTGACCTTGGGCCCATTGGCTGCTAAACATATCAGCAATTTACAGGTCAATGGCCTCTTGCCTTAAATTTTAGAACCCTGAATATCTGGTCCTGTAGCACTGCAGAAATTGCTTCAATGTTTATTTGTATGTCCTGCAAACCTACTCTCCTGCTCTTGAACAAAAATGTTCTCAGTTGTTTGATCAATTTTAAGTAGGCTTGGACTGAAACAGCCTTTAGACCATCAAGGGACACTACAACTCTCCATTGAAAGTCAGACTAATGAAATTCTTTCAGCAGCTCCTTAAAGGAATAGTTTACCCAACTCACCCCCATGAAACTCTGGTGAAGTTTGTTAGTCGATATAACACTCCCGGAGCTTCCCAGCACAACTCCGTAGCAGCCTACTCCAAAACAACTGAAGTCTTTGAGGACCAATCTTTCGAATTCCAAAAATAGCCATAAAATTACTTTTGTTATTTTTGGAACTCTAAAGATTGCCACGCAAGTGTTTACATGAGTGCTAAATATAACGATCGCATTAAGATGTGCGTTTACATGCTCCACAGTATGTAATCAGAATAAAAGTTTCTGACATGCGCAAAACACCGAATCCAGCACTCTAACATGGGCTTACGTTTTTTAAAAGATGGACCTGCGTCGGTTATTTCTTTACTGCTGTTCTTTCTGATGAAGCAACAGTTTTATCAAAACATTCATCTCCATAAGTGTCAGAAAAAGACGTTTTGTTTTGTTTTGCCCCCGCAATGATTGGCTCCATTTGTAATTTTCACCGCTATAAACCGAAACTGGCCTGGAGAGGCGGAGTCAGGACTTGATATAAAGATGGGCTGTGCCGCCTACATTAAGCCCGAGTGCCCCGGGGTTAAATAACAAACACATCCATTCCAATCCTCCCGGAAAAAAGGGAAACGTAATTGACGATACTTACGTTAAATGCGCGAGCGTGTGCAGAAAGAGGCGAGATAAAGAAAGTGATCGGAATGAGTGTTAACATGACGAAATTTTATCTATTGACCGGATTATGAAAGGGTTAAACCACCCCTCTCAAACAGAATGAAATTTCATTCAGATCGTTCCAGTTTATTCTGATTGAGGCTTTTATATGAGGCATTTTTATTCTGATTGGGCTACTATTCTGATAAGGCTCCATGTAAACGCAGCTGGCCGATATCTGATTCAATTTAATAAAAGGCCAGTGCCGGCCTCATATATTGGCAAACAGGTCTAACACTGATTTGTAAGTATGTGTCATTAATGTCTAGATCTCCCCCCCTCCAGGTATTTTCTCCATTTCCCTCCCTTATCCAGGGACTCTCCAGGAAGCAAAGGTTCCCATCGTGGGCAACAGAGAGTGTACCTGTCTGAACACGATATTCGACATCACTGAAGGCATGATGTGTGCTGGACTGATGGAGGGAGGAGTGGATACATGCCAGGTCCATTGCTCTCTCTTTAGCCAACATAGATGTTCCTCTTTCTTTTTAGGAAATAGTGATTTCTAGTAATTTCTGACACAGAAGAGAGACATTTTATAATGTAAATGAATGTGGCTTTAAGGCTAGCTTTAGGCTGCCACTTTCATAGCTGCATGGGGAATAAATGGTAGGGCAAGGTGTGGCCTAAGCCTGAGTCCAAATTTGATGCTGTCGTGTAATGGAAAAAGTAAATTGGCAGAGATTTATTTTGAGGCCAAATATACAGTATATATAAAAAGAAAACACATCAGGCAGCGTTGTTCCATCTTAGCTGATAGTTTTGTGACCTATGTCTAATAATTTATCACACTGACCAAATAATATCTTGTCAGTGATCAGTCATCACTCCACTTTGTACCCAGAAAGTACTGGTGGTAAATAATATTAGATGCAATAATATTAGATGCTGTGACTTAATCATATTTTTGGGTTTAGTGAATTGACGTACGGCTGGTAGATAATGGACCAAAGGTAGATTTGAAGCCATGTTATGCCTCTCTACACTATAAAAAAATCTCTGGTTGGCAAGAACTCCAATGAAAGCCAGAAGTGCTGTATTAAGTTACATTTTACATTATAGTAAGTTAAGACCATTATAGGCTACTATAGATCTTCTACAGAGACCTAAAGCTGCAAACTAAGAGAATTTAAGGACTCATGTCATGCAAGTGACTGTTAATCTGACAGGGAAAATGTTATTCTTCTAATTGTTGTTGTTCCTCTTATTGTTATTATTATTGTTGTTATTCTTATTATTCGTATTATTATTATCATCATATGTCCTGTGTAACAGAGAATATTTCACCCACAGGGAGACTCAGGAGGTCCTATAGTGGTCAAACATGACAAGCGCTGGATCCAGGCTGGAGTGGTGAGCTTTGGTAAAGGCTGTGGCTTGCCTCATCATCCAGGTGGGAATGTCACACAAGACATTTTGAAAATGGCAATTAAACAGCTGTTTATATTGAACAAAGAAACTACAAGTATGTACATTTCAAAGAACTTCTATTATGCACTCCTTTTCTGTTATGGTTGATACATACAGCCCAAGTGCACCACAGTGCTGGGATTGAATGGGACTTCATGTGAGCTCTGAAACAATGATGGCTATTGAGTGTTTCTTTTTTACCTTTCCCGGTTTCTTGGAGTGCATATTTAAACATAATTAAATTATATGAATGTAATTTTCTAATAGAGCACACCAGTATATTTAATAACCATAATTTATATTTAATTACAACTTCCCAGGCGTGTACACCAGAGTGTCAGAGTACGAGGACTGGATCAACAGCATCATCACCACCGACCAGCCAGGCTTCAAAACTGTTGAATCCAACGGGACAGACAGTGACCTTTCATGTACCTGTGATCACCTGGAGAAGATTGAAGAGGCAGCAAAGGCCGAAGCAGCAGCAAAGGCGATATTAGACGTAGGGTTAGCCGAGGAGGCAGCAAAGGCCGAGGCGGCAGCAAAGGCGTTATTAGACGCAGGGTTAGCCGAGGAGGCAGCAAAGGCGTTATTAGACGCAGGGTTAGCCGAGGAGGCAGCAAAGGCAGAAGAGGCAGCAAAGGCGTTATTAGACGCACGGTTAGCCGAGGAGGCAGCAAAGGCCGAGGAGGCAGCAAAGGCCGAAGAGGCAGCAAAGGCCGAGGAGGCAGCATAGGCTGAAGCGACAGAAAAGACAGTCAACTGGAAGCTGATTCCCTTCTTCTGAAGATGTATATCAGCATTGAAACGAGTCTTGGTGATGTTTGTGTCTCGCTTCATTAAAGTTGTCCTCTTTTGAAGTCCAAGGAATGTCTCTGTTCCCCTTTTTATAAGCCCAGTGCAACTTTGGCTTTCAGACCTTCATTTTCAGTCTATACCACAGGGTGATCTAGCAAAATGTACCCAGGTTTTAAGTTACTAACAAGTACTAACATGACAGTATTTTGTTCTTGTCAAGATTATTTTTTGTGGAATTGTTGCCTTTATTTTATAAGTGAAAGTAGAGAGACAGGAAACATTGGGAAAGAGAGAGGGAGATGACGTGACAGTATTTTAATGAGGTTGACTTGGTAAGGTATTTATTATGGGAGAAACAGATTGCCCTTCAACAACACATATCTTCATGGGGTATATGGAGAACAGGACATGCAATATACCCTCTGACTCAGATGTTTGTTCATGATTCATCTTTGTTTATTTGTATACATGCTGTATATACACTTGGCACAATTCAAAACCTCCAAAAGGGCAAAACCTTCCTTTATGTCATATGTTAAGAAAGAGTTGAGTAAGTTGTAAACAGTAATGATAATAATAAAGTGATCCTCTATCGACCCCTGTAGGGAAACTGTCTTTTCTCTTGGGAGGTCAGAGGTCAGGGTCGGGAGCTGCTAGTGGCTGTGACCAATTTGAATCCCTAGTCACTAATTAGCGTTTCCCTAGATAGGAGATCCTAGATAGGGCACTAAGGACACTATTCTATTGTCATCAGTCTGCGTCCAGCTGTCACATAAATATATCTACCTACATGACAAGCTGCTGCATTCAGTTTTCAGTGTAAGAAAAGCATTTACATTTCACAAGATTAATAAACATTTTGAGATGAATGGATGCAGTGACCGTTGCTTTACTATTTATCTCATGCGGACAGTATTTATGTTAACTAATGGTATCTAAGTAACTAGTTGGTTTTGCTCAGAGCAACTGTTTAAACCATCAAGCTTACCTATTAGCTTTAGCTAGCGAGGATACTTTCTCAAAGATGACTCCTCTTAGAGTATAGCTGGGAATAATGAACGAATGAAAAAATGCCTCAAGGCAGACACAGAGATTGCTGCACTATGATCTGTTGGCCCACTGACGTGGAGTATGACGAACAGTAAGTTTTATAACAGTACAATCAGTGACTCTTTATCAATCAGGTAACTTTAACTGTTTACTGTTACTATAAAGCTGATCCTGTGGCTGAGTTGTGATCAACTGTAAAGCATCACTACATCAGCTTTGCTTGATACATTTATTGGGATTAATGCGACATCTAGTGGACAATGCTGAACATACCTCATACATCTTTTTGCAGGTTGAAAATCTGATGGAAATCTGATACTGCCATGATGTCATTGCTTGTAGTTTTCTTCTTCTAATGGAAGAACAAATCACATTGAAATAAACATCAAGAATTTTCACTGTGCAATCGGAGACTAAGCAAAAGTGCCTGACGAATACAATAATGGACTAGTTAGTGACTAGGGAACCAAATCGGGGACATTCTAAAAGGCTTAATGTGAAAAAGGCTTAACGAGGCAAAAAAATATTTAACATTGATGAAAAAATTAGATTTTTTCCCAGGTATACAGCAACATAAGAACTAGCAATGGTGAAAAGAAAAAGAAAATTTACATCAATTAGATTTTTTATGAATATTGTAGGCAATGAAGGAAGCCTTAGCTTTACGCTCCAACGATTCCCCTCGTCCTTATCCACATCAAAAAAAATCGGCTGTTTTACATATGAACTTAAATTATTGCATGCTAATTAGTCAAACACACACAAACTCACCTAATGGACTGTGTAACCAAAAAAAACAAAAAACAAACCTCTTCATCTGCTTCTATGCACTCTATGCATTGCCTCATAGCACTGCCTCGTAGCACCTATGTCCTGTTGGACCAGAACTTAGCTTTATGGCACTTACTCTCGTTGTTCTCTCCTGACTAGAACCTTCCTTGTGTTGTATTAAAATCTCATGTGTACGTCGCTTTGGATAAAAGCATCTGCCAAATGAGAAATTGTAAATTGTAAACATCAATAAACTGCATTTAGGCTCCTACATTACCGGCCCCTAATTGTTATCAATGTCCTTGAATGTCCGATTACCTCAAAAAATTTTTTAACTTAAATTAAAGGAGCCTACATGCTATGTTACTTAGTTTAAGTTCAACTATCTAGAGAAATCATCTTCTCGTTCTTCGCCCCGTCCGTCCGAAACGGGTACTGGCCTCCGGATTTAGTCCATCATTGTCTTCTCCCCATCCCAAATGATCAGAACAGTTCATCAATTATCCTCAGATTCTTGAAGAAGACATAGCTTTGTTACTGGGTGACCAAAGCTCATTGGTCTTGGTCTTGACTTTCACCTGACGAACAAGGCCTTTCTTGTCAGGAAAAGTCTCCACAATTCTTCCAAGCGGCCATGGATTTCTGGGTGACGTGTCGTCCACAATCAGCACCACCTCACCGACACGGAAGTTTCTTCCAGGCGTGGACCATTGTTGACGTTCTTGGAGCTGCGTGAGGTATTCTTTGCACCAGCGTTTCCAGAAGACGTCCACGAGGTACTGGATTTGTCTCCATCTGCGGATAGCGTACTGGTCATCCTTGTTGAATACTCCTGGTGGTAACTCGGGCTTGACCTTGAGTAACAACAGGTGGTTGGGCGTTAAGGCCTCTAAATTATTGAGGTCTGAAGATGCCTTTGTGATGGGCCTGCTGTTTATGACGGACTCAGCTTCACACAGCAAGGTATGGAGACCTCCTTCATCCAAAAGTTGTTCCTTCACTGTGATGTTCAGAATTTTTCTCACTGAGCGGATCAGCCATTCCCAGTTTCCTCCATGGTGAGAACCTGCTGGAGGATTGAAGTGCCATTGGACACCCCTCTGTTGCAAGTTTTTTGCGATCTTGCTGGTGGTCCATTCTTTGATTGATTTCTTCAACTCACTGTCAGCCGACCGGAAGTTGGTTCCATTATCTGAGTACAGCTCTTTGACTTGTCCTCTTCTGCCAAAGAATCTTCTAATTGCGTTGAGGCACCCATCAGTGTCAAGTGAAGAGGCGACTTCTAGATGTACGGCTCGTATGGCAAGACACGTAAAGATGACACCGTATCTCTTCGCTTGCCCTCTTCCTCTTTTCACCAGGAATGGGCCGAAGTAGTCAACGCCAACTCTTGTGAATGGCGGATCGTCAGACAGGACCCTGCATTTTGGTAGATCCGCCATGAGAACTTTCTGATGGCTCCGTTCGCTCCAGGGATCCAGAATCTTTGACGCAGTTGAGCCAACATGTGATTCCTTCCGGCGTGAGCTGTGAAATCATAAATGTGCCTCAGCACGAGCTTTGTGATGTGCGAATCTTTTGGCAAGATGGCTTGCTGCTTAGAATCATCTGGCATAGCCACTCAGCTCAACCTTCCTCCAACACTCATGACTCCGTCTTGAAGTACTGGATTCAGCTTATAGAGTGAGCTACTTTTCTTCACCCTTTGATGTTCCTTTAGCATTGCCAAGTCTTCTTTGAATCTTTGTTTTTGACAGTACTGCACAATTTCTGTTTCTGCTTTGGTCAAACCTTCACAGATTAGGTGTGTTCCTTTGAAAGCTTTCTTGAACTGATTCATTCTGCTTTCTACGCTTAATGTGTTTGGTTCCTTTCTCTTTGCTTTCAGTTCCTTAAGCAAATCTTTCAATTTCAGAAACCAGGCAACAGCACGTTTTAGCTTTGTCCAGGATGAGTAGTGGATCATCCACTGGTCCATTGTATCTTTGGGCTCTTGCACCTGGATGACATTCATTTGAGGTACTCTTTTGACCTCTGGGTCGTCGATGTCCAGAATTCCAGGATCTGGATTCTTGGGTCACTGGTCTTGAGCACAGAGCAAGAAACCTGGTCCTGAAAGCCAGCTTCCGCTTTTCAAGAATGCTTCGACAGTCTGTCCTTTCGAGACATGATCAGCGGGATTCAAAGTGGTATTGACATATGTCCACTGTGAAGTCTGAGAGTGCTCCAGGATTGCAGAGATTCTGTTCGCAACTGAAGTCTTGAACCTTGTGCTTTCACTGTTCAAGTACTTTAGCACATCCGTGCTATCCATCCAAAAGATTGAATTGCAAAGTTCCAGTTCAAGCTCTTTCTTCAGAAGCTTGTCCATCTTGATTGCAACTGTGGCCGCGGTCAGTTCCATTCTTGGTATGGTTGGAGACTTCAAGGGCGTAACCCTTGCCTTTGCCATTATCAGGGTAGATTGAGCTTCACCAGTTGCAGTGCACAGCAGTAGGTAGCTTGTTGTTCCGTAGGTGTCTTCGCTCGTGTCGGCGAAGTGATGTAGCTGTGTGAAGACTGGTGCACCAAACTGCTGTGTCTTGACGCATCTGTCAACTCCAAAATTCTCAAGCTGTTGCTGACCTGAGATCCACTTTTTCCACCTCTTAACGACATTGTCTGGCAGGTCTTCGTCCCAGCTATACTTCTGCCGGCATAAATCTTGCAGGATTCTTTTGGCTGACAGTACTACTGGAGGGAGAAAGCCCAACGGATCAAAGATGGAACTGATGAGGGAAAGCAGGCCTCTCCTAGTGTGTGGTCGATCTTTGAGGTTGATCTTGAACTTGAACTGATCTGATTCAGCACACCACTGGATTCCCAATGCTCTCTCCATTGGCAAGTTGTCTTCATCCAAGTCCAGATCTTGAAACCTTTGTGCTCTTTCCTCTTCAGAAATTGAGTTGAGCAACTTCCGGCTGTTGCTCGACCATTTTGTTAGTCGAAATCCACCTTTCGCCAACATGCTCTTCAAGTCAGCGCAAAGGGTGATTGCTGTGTCTTCATCAGTAGTTGACTTAAGACAGTCGTCTACATAAAAATTTTTCTTGACTGTTTTAGCAGCTTCTTGACCGAATTCATCTTCAAAAATCGTCAAAAATTGCACATTTCTGAAGCGCAAAGGTTGCAACACTTGGCGATGATGTAGCGCAATGACTTGTTCCTCACCGGAAGGCAAACACTGTAATGACCACCCGCAAGTTTTGAGGATTGAGACACCATGGTAATGAACTGGTGATCATCCTTGGACATTTCGATGTCTTCATTTTGTCCAGCATCAGGAAAGTCCTGCTTGAACTGCAGTTGCCAGAGCTCTTCTAGCTTGGCTACTGAGATTAGATTTGCAATGACTTCTGTCAATTTGTTTGTCTCCATTATATCGGTTCCCCCTCTGAGTGGTCCATTTACCGCCCAGCCTAATATTGTTCTCATGGCGTATGGTCCATCGTCAACGCTGCTGACCACTTGTAGTGGCTCCATCGCCTTGGGAACATTTGCTCCTATGAGTAATCCAACCTCTGCTTGGATAGTGGGAAGTTTCACCTCCTTTAGGTGAGGCCAACTGTTAGCATCCTCTTGGCAGGGGATATTATCTTTGGTTACAGGGATGGTTTTTTGTGAATGCACCTCTGAAAGTTCGATAAACTGGTTGCCATCCAGGCTACTGACTTCCAGTCCAATCACCATGCGGGTGTTCACAACAGATTCATTTCCTGTTGTTCGCAACGAGATGCTAGTATTTCGTCCATTCATGTTAAGTTGGTTTATCAGTGACTCTGTAGCGAAAGTAGCTGAGCTACCGGGATCCAAAAATGCATACGTTGTCACTACCTTGGTTCCCTTTTGTGCCTTGACACACACTGGAACAATAGAAAGAACACAATCTTCCTTACCGGCCCCAGTGATGCCAAAAGTTTCTGTCGTTTGTATAAAGGCACTTGATACGGATAGTTGTTCACAACTTTCTTTTGCTGTTTTTTCTCGCGAGTCTTTAGTGTTCATGTGCAGCAGCGTGGGATGCAGTCGAAAGCATTTTTGACATTGAACTTTCTTTTTGCAGCTGCTACTCATGTGACCATGTTTCAAACATGCAAAACACAGACCTTTGCTTCTCAGGAAGTCAATCTTTTCTTTGTGTGGCTTGCTCTCGAGTTTTCTGCAGGCTGTGAGGCTGTGTTGCTCTCCTTTGCAATAAACACAAGGCTTGCTGTTTGCATTCACAGTTTGTGTTTTGATGTTGCTTGTTTGTCGTTTTCCGTCTCAACCTTGTTTTCGGTTCTGGGGAGGACAATGGCTGTTGTGAATACTTTCTTTGATTTGTGTCTCTGCATACTGTGGTTTTGGTTTCTGTCGGACTAGGTCTCCTGTGCTTGTGGTGGTTTCTTTTATGTTTCCAGAGAGCGGGTGTAATATATACCTAACTTGCTTGTTGACAAAGTCGACAAAATCCTTGAATTTCAGCCTTTGTTTTTACTTGTAGGTTTGTATGGAAGCTTGTTAGCCAGTGCCTTTATGTTAGCTGTGTTGTCCAAGTCTTCCATGTAGCTAATATATGTCATTGTGTTGGAGCAGCCTGTGAGGAATAATGTGAAGGACTGTAGCACAGCGCCATGTTCTGGTTTGATTGTCTGCCAATCCAAAGCTTCCTTTATGTAGGCTTCTGCTATCTTGTAGTCATCGCCGAAAAACTCCTTTAGCATTTGTTTTGCTTTAGCATAACCTGCTGAAGGTTCCATGTGGATGCAGCTCTTAACCAATTCATGCGAGTGTCCACTTGTGTACTGCAGAAAAAATTTTAGGCGATCACGATTGTCACCAGTGCGGCATTCAACTCCATGTTCAATAGATCTGATAAAGGATTTATATTCAATCGGGTCACCCTTGAATGTTGGAATGGTGAGATCAGGAATGGTGCTTTATGATTCTTCACAAGGTACTCTGTGACGTTGGCTTGCTGAGAGATGGCCTTGCATAGATTATCAAGCACTGATCCATCATTGAATTCCATGTTCGGCGCAGGCAAGGCTTTTTGAGGCATTGCTGGCTGAACATTGTGTTTAACATTGGGTGTAGGTGAGGCGTGCTGTGATGGTGGTTGAAAGGTAGTTTTCACCTCTGTTTCGCCAACCTGTTCATCACCTTCAATGATGCTCATGTCCGCTTGTGTGTATTGTAGTGAGGCAGCAGGGGGTGCTGTCTCCCTGCAATGGGCAGATTAATCAGAGACTATTGCCTACAGCTGCGATGGATGACAAGCAGGGTGAGAGAAAGAGAGACGGTCTTGGGCAGCGAGGTTGGCTGTGGGAGCGTTTTGTATGTCCGTGCGGCTTGGTACTCTCTTGGGAGGGGAGGTGGTCGTTCGCAGCTGTTTAGAGCTGCCAGTGACGAAGACAGCTAGGTAGGGGGGAAGCTGGTTCCGGTACTAGGAGGGGAGGTCTGTTGCCTCCTTTAGCTAGTGAGGGCTGGGGCTTAGGAGTGTACCGGCCGCCGCTATCCAGCTTTGTTTCCAGCAGCGGCACGTCACTGTATGCTGTTGACTTGTGGTCCTCTGGTCCTGTAATCCTGTCCTGCGCTGCCTGACGAAGCCGTGATTCTAGTCTCGCCAATCGGGTGAGTTGAGTACTTCATACACGTTCTATGTTTGTTGTTCGTATGGTCCTGTCTCTGTCTTATTGTTTCTCAGATCAGTTTTTAGCGGTTTTAGGTTGCGTGGGGAGCCTGTAGGGGAAAACCTGCGGTGGAGGGTGTGTGGTTTCTTCCTATTTAGCTCACGGGCTTTAAGCTTGCAGTGAAGTTTGTAGTGCAGTGGTGTGCTGTGCATTAGCGTGCTGTGTGGCAGTGGTTAAGCTAGTCGAATTCATATCTAGCTCTTTTGTAGTGGTGTCCATAACTTTCAGGGAGATCCTGCTGTTCTCGGGCCCGATAGGCCATACCTGCCCTCCTGGTAGCACCTCCTCATCTTGATCCCCGTTCCTTATGAGTTGAATATTTAAATAAAGTGGATTTTGTATTTATTTCCTGTTTCCTTTGTGGGATTATTTAAAGCCTCTGACACTAAACCATACCGGTTCCTCCCAGGTGGTGGCAGCAGTTAGCTGCTCTTATATCCAGTAAGGTTTATTACAGTATTGATATTATTGCAAAACTTCCATTTTTGCATCCGACTCAGCAAAAGCAGTCTGCATTGCATGCATTTTCCTTTCTTGCGTTTATTGCAGCTTCTATTCTTTTTTGCTCAGCCTCAAACTCCGCCTCTCGCCGTTTCTCTTCCGCTTGCAGTTGAGCCTCCCTGCATCTTTTTTCTGCATGACATTCTGCTTCTTCCTTTTCTATGGCCAACTTCTCCCTTAAAGCTGCACCTAATGGTGAAAAGTAGGGTACTACACTGCTCATCTGTTATTGGCTGGTCTTTGTGTCAGGTGATGTCACCACCTGTTGTACTCGATGGAAGGTGACATCACCTGGCACAAACACCAGCCAATAGCAGACGGCCAGTGCAGTACCCTACTTTTCACCATTAGGTGTCAGGCTTCACTAAAGATTTGGGTGGGGTTTAGTTACTCTTTAATGATGCGCGCTCCATTTCTGCCTTTATTCTAACTGAGGAAGATGACGACAATACGCTTCCACATTGTGATCCGGGTCTACTTGGGCGTTTAGTGGTCGATTTTGATGATGTAGACCTACTATCTGTGTGCATTGCTTGTCTATCACACTCTTCAGTGTTCCTCCTCAGAGAGTTTCATGACCTCTTTCATCCATTCCTCACATTTCCATTAGAAATCGTTCATTGATTTATTTTTATGATCATACCAATTCTTTTGATTATCCAAAAATTTGTCCTCAGCCATGAATCATTGCAAACAAGAATTTAGGTCGGAAAAATTCTTGATGCAGACAACTACAGTCAACACGCAACTTATTTTTAACAATGTCGACATTTGCATCGTCTTCCATTAATTGCTCAATTTGCTTTACCATGCTAGTTTTTTTTTTACTGTTCGTTTTTCACTGTCTTGTTCATCCATAGCAAGATAAATTTTCCACACTTGATTAGTAAAAATGTCAAAGCACCGTAGATTGAGCTTTACACATAAAATGCGTTCCACTTCGTCATTCAGCCGAACAATGTCCTTTTTCTCATATGGCCGCAAAATACATCAACCTGTAAATACTGTAAATATTTCTTCCAATTCCTTATATATCAGTGAACCATGTAAATTACTGCTGTTTTACATATGAACTTAAATTATTGCATCCTAATTAGTCAAACATCAATGAACTGTATTTAGGCTCCTACAAATATAGTGAAAAAATGGCCAAAAAAGGGGGCTTAATGTGGCTTAATGAGCTAATATTGAAATGAAAAACCATTAATTAGAAACCATAACACTTCACTAGAGCTTAGAGTCTAGAAGAAATAGGGAAACATTTTTAAAAAATCATCAAAGTTTGAATTTAGGCAAAGACGAGGGCTTAATGAGGCTTAATGACCTAAAATCAAAATAGAAAAATTCAATTTTAATTCTGACATCAGGGGGATACAAGGAGATACTGTGGTATACTGTGGTCTGCAGATGATATCGGTAGAGCTGTGTTTGAATTGATTAATGGAGTGCACTAATACAGTTAAAATACTCTTTCTAAGGCTTTAAATATAGGTTGGACAATCCCATAACTTGGCCCTATTTCTTTGTGTTCCCTCCATTACCACCCAGTAGACTCAGTAGCTTAGTGGTTAATGAATAGGTCTGCAGTGCAAAAGATTGTGAGTTCAAATCCCATGTGTAACCCTGGATCCTCACAGTAACTCTCTCTCTGGTCTTCTCTGTATGGAGTTTGTAAGTTTGCCGTAGATAGTTATAAATCAGTTACCAGAAAATAGTATTGCAGGTTACCATTTTGACAAAATGAGTTCAATTTAATTGTAAAGCTTCTTCATGGCCTCCTCTGTTCAAGCAGATTCAGGGGCAAAAGATATTCTTGGACATTAGACCAACAAAGATCTCTAAAATGCATCAGCTTTTCAAGCCATGCACTTGTAACTAATCATAAGGTCTTAGGTTTCTCATTTTTGGATAAATTACCATATTGTGCTTGGACCCCGCCAATTGCTGTATGTGGCTATATTTCTTCTTCCTTTGCGATAAGTGTCTGCAGCTCAGAAACCGCAAGTCCTACAGAAACCATATTTGGCAGGTGGGCTCCTATGCCCCCCCACTACTCAGGCAAGGCAGCCCACACACATTGGCCAGATGGTGGCGCTACAACAAGCAACTTTATGTTTTGGCTACAAATGCAAAATGTTACTATCTCATAATTGACTGCATAGATTTTTATGAAATTTTGTACATGTTCTAGGATGATGTCCAAGTCGATCCATGAAATTTGGTCATGATTGATGAAAGTGGGCATGGCTTATTGCATAATAACCAAATCTTCATAGATATTAAAGTCAAATTACAATCTGCCGTATATCCTAGAGAGCTTAAATTTTCAGGACATATCAGTTGCAGTGAGATAAATCTTTCGTAAACCGGTACCTACCCCCGATTCTGAAGTTGCCCCCCCCCCCTCTGTTTATAGCAACAGCGACTGTGAGCACTGGATTTCAACTTTGTCTGAAGCGCACCGCTCATCAATGTCACTTCAGAGTTCTACCAACCAATGCGGATGAAGTAGGGGCGGGACCAAGAGCTGGTATCCTGTCGTTTTGTAGCTAACGTTAGCTAGGCTAACGTTTATCATAGCAACACCACCCGGAGAAATCGTCTTAACGCTCCCCGCTCCAGCGCTCACCTGCCAAAGCGCTCAGCACCAGTGCTTCAAGCGCTCAAGAGGTCGCTTGGTGGACACGGCCCCTTAGTGATTCGTCATCATGCTAAAAAAGTCATCATAAAGTCATTAAGTCATCATGCTCCATACTTTCTCTGAATATTCAGCACCGTCAATATTGTTGTGTGAATGCTGGAGCATTGAAGTTATCTTTATAGTTGTCGCTCTAGGGGTGAATGAGCCTTCACAGTGCAAACAACGCGATATCACGTATGCCACCATAACTGTGCAGGTCTTGACATCACTTCTTGCGTGACTTTCAACAATGGGTAGTCCATTAGTCCATTAGCTACTTTCAATCTTCTAGGTTCTCCTAAACCGTACGTTACAGGAAAAAAACACATGATTTTTTAAAATCATCATACCTTAATTAGTAAACAGCCAAAAAAATGTTATATCTTGAAAACTGGGTGTACGGTAGATTGAAATGTGCAGCTGCAAATAGATACATTGATACAATGTGATATGTTCAAGATAGTTTGATCAATCAAACTAAAGACAAATGTGTAAATTGATTAATGTGGGGCACTAATACAGTTCTAATATTCTTTCTGAGGCTTTCAAAATGGGTTGAAGGTTGGGTTGGCTGGGCCTAAATCACACAGTGCAGAAAACTCAAAGCAGGTGTTTGGCATCATCTGTCAATGGCAAAACACTTGATTGGCATCGTGGGGTGTGGTCAAACGTTTCAACCCATCGAGAGCAGTGCAGCAGCAGTTTTCTGGCCCATGTGACTTAGTATTATTTTATTAGTTAATGGAGAGCACTACAATGTTCTATAAAGTGATTAGCACTGTGAATCATAGGCTGCAGTATCACAATACTTCATACTTTAGTTTCTACTCCATAACAGGTGTTTGGCTCAGTAGGTAAAATATCAGCTTTTCATGTGGTAGATTGTGGATTCAAATCCAGGCTTGTCCTTTCTGAAGTCATTAGTCATCAAGAACAAGGGGCATGTTTTCTAATAAGTTTGGCCACTGTGAAAAACTTCAACAATGTGGTTGCAATGAAATGATGAACTTGACAGAAGTCACCGTCCAACACAAAAGCATATACTAAGCCATAACTAATAGACTGCGTGTCCGATCTTCACAACTTGTCTATTTGTGTGTCTTTCTACCTTCTGTAATGTTTTGTCTGTCTTTTCAAATTGTGCTTGGACGCCGCAATTGCCGCTTGTGGCTATATTTTATTATGTCATTGTTTATCATACCATGTAGGTTACACAGTCTAGTATGTTTCTATTTTCACTGTTGAACTTTTAATTTACATACATTACAATCTTTGACAGATTAAAACACATCAATCAAACATCAATTACATGATGTTTAATGTTCTCTTCATTCTGCTGCTGCAGTACAAAATAGCTGTGCCACTAAAAACAAAGCTAATTTTTTTTTACAGAATCCATTTTGCCATTTATGACTAAAACCACTTGAAGGCGGAACAAGATGCATTTAAAACTTCTGAACTTGGAAGTAGGGGTTTACGAGGAGCACCCGAAGACAGCAAGAGATAAGTAAAAAATATTTTTTGGAGGCTGTACAAATTCATCTTGTGTCTGTTTAAACGGGAAGCAACACACTGCGTTCTCACAATGATCATTTGAAGATCAGTTCTGCAACAAGGTTAAAACAACTGGCTTGTGATCCTGTCTGTATGGTCTGAATGTCTCGTCTGCTTTCATGTCTCATCAGAGAGGACAGCAGAACGACAGCAGGAATGAAGAGTAAAGAACAGAAAAGCTAAAGGAGGGGAGTGGAGAGAAAGAAAGAAGCGAGAGCAGAGAGAGGAGTGAACAGAGTGATAGAGAAGTTTATTGAAAGACAGATACAGATGAGAGCAGAGGTCTGACAATACACACACACACACACACACACACAGAAACCATCAAACATGGACTTGTCGGTAGAAAAGACATTTTTAATTTGTGCCAATCTGAACTCTTGTCACAAAAGAAACTGAAATCAAATAGAAAATATACAACAATGTCCCAAAAGAAAAAAATCAATCTCTGTAGCTGCAGTAAGAACCAGACGTGTGTAAAAATAAAAACCTGTTTGCAGTTGTCCTCTGTTTGAAACAGCAACCCAGTTTTCTGTGCATCTGTACTTGGTAAATGAGCTTATTTTATTAGAGAAACAGAGGACTGGGGTGAACCGGATCATATCAATAATAAAAAAAAAAAAAAAAAAAGTTCAGAAATAGCAAAATAATCTGTTTCTACGGGGTTAAAATGCTGCATTCTACATGAGGAGATGCCAGTAAAATAAAGTGTAGAAAAAAAAAATTCAATAGTAAAATCAGACTATAGACTAAAGGCACATGTACTTTGGTCCCAACAGGTCTCCTCTCTAAGCCAATCAGATACCAAGACCATAATCACATGTTCAAACCTTGTCCAAACATACGTCATTAGCATGCATTCTGTGTGTGTGTGTGTGTGTGTTTGCGCACGTTTGTGAGAGCAGTGGTTTTCAAAGACTGGGTAGGGATGCAAATGTGAATCATAGGAGCACCGCCTACATATTTTCTTAAAAGGAACCCCCACCTCGTATACTCTTACACCGATGTACATCATCAATCTGTGATGTTCAAAGCATTCCAGGAGTTATTTTGTGATGTAATTTACTTTTTTGGTGTACCCACTTTCCCCCTCAACCTGTCTCTCTTCTAGCTCAGTTAGTGATTTCCTATGTTTCCCACAATGCCTTTCGACAAAGAGAAGGAGCGTGAACTCGTTTGCTTTAAATCAAAAGGTTGAAAGTGTGATCATTCAGCTGTGGGTTATAGGTGTAGGTAGAGAGAGCATTAGCATTGGAAGAGCAAGAAAGCGTGACAAAAAAAAAAGCGCCGTTTTGTGGCTGCGTTGCATTATGGTCTATTGCTGCTGTTGATGCAGAAATTGGTCTCTGCCTCTTCTGTTTCTCCCTGTATGATTGTTGAACGTCTCTTGGTGCAAAATGGCGGCTCTAGAAAGACGCCCTCGCTCTTTGATTCTGAGGGACTGACACCAAAACCTGACGTTTACCGCTGAAATGTTTTTTCTACCATTAGACTCCATTGTAAACTGCTGGAAATATCTTTACTTGACATTACATCATCTACATTTGACCAGTTACCTACAGGAATAAAGAACAATACGCCATCAAATAACAAAATGGACACAGAAATGCAAGGTGCCTCACCAATAGCTATTTTAGGGTGTTTTGGGGGTGTATTTTTTCATTAAAGCTGCACTAGGTAATATTTTTAGGTGAAAATTCAGCCCTCCTAAATCACATAGTGGGGCTGCAACAGTGAAGAGTGTCCCATTCCCAGGAGCTGACATGCTGTAGATTCACCCTGTTTATCCAAATGAAAGTTTGGCGTTGGTTATGTTCACTGGTGGGAAATCTTCTCCACATGTGAAGTGGCGAAATGAAACTTAAAGAGTAAAATCCAAAAGTGTTTCCTAAAGAGCAGTGAGCAGGAAAGCTGGACTCACCGACGACAGCTGAACCTCTTCACCACCTCCACCCCCGCCACGCCCTAAGAAGATGACATTTAGTTTACTGGTGTCACTTTACAGGATTTTCTGGGTAATGGAAGTCTTCAAAATTAGTTACCTCTGCTGCCATGTGGGGCTGCTGACATGCCAAGTTGCCTTGTGCCGCTTTAAATTGGTACCAGCTGTTAGGTTGTGCAAAGAAAAAAAAAAAACCCTGCAAAGTAACATACGCTGGTAGGTTAGTAATCTAAAAAAAAAACGGGATATTCCGTTACCTAACCTGCACAAATGTCAGCGAGTATCGTTGAAAATGTGGGTTCCCGGGAAAAGTCTGACCACCACTGCTCCACAGAGTGATAAACACCAGAATACAACATGGAACATAAACGGTATCGACAGTGACAGAGTGTGCCTCGGCCCTGCCTTGTGCCGGGGGCCGAGGAGCGAGGCACGTTCTGACCGTCTTTATCCTTGTAGCTTGGAGGTAAGGAACGTCCAAGTTCAGAGCGTTCTCGAACGCGCCGTCGCGCTCCGCTTAACGAGAAGTGACGACGAGGGAGTGAATCGACTAGAGCTGCAACGATTGATCGATTAGTTGTCAACTATTAAATTAATCGCCAGCTATTTTGATAATCGATTAATCGGTTTGAGTATTTTAAGAAAAAAAGTCAAAATTCTCTGATTCCAGCTTCTTAAATGTGAATATTTTCTGGTTTCTTTCCTCCTCTATGACAGTAAACTGAATATCTTTGGGTTGTGGACAAAACAAGACATTTGAGGACGTCATCTTGGGCTTTGGGAAACACTGATCCACATTTTTCACCGTTTTCTGACATTTTATAGACCAAACAACTAATGGATTAATCGAGAAAATCATCAACAGATTAATCGACTGAAAGTAATCGTTAGTTGCAGCCCTAGAATCAACACAGCGAAACAGAGGGCGGGGCCTATGTCGCACCGTCCGACAGATGTCGTCAAATGAGGGCGGTCGATGACTGCCTATCGAAAGGCTCTAAAGGAAAGACGGGGTCGCGTAAGTGATGACGGTGGTGATAAGGGTGATTATGAGGAGAGACAGGTCGTTGGAGGGGGTTAAATGGTGGCTCTCCAGGAGAATTAACAGCCTGGTTTTCTCCCTTGCCGCACTTAATACTCTTCATTATGCATCAGCACAAGAAAACACTTTCTAGAGGCTTGATGGCTGCTACCTTGATTCAGGGTGTCATTTTGGAAAGATTAGGAGTTCCTATGGGGTTTTGTGTCAAATGTGAATTGTAACTGAGCCTGGAATCTGTGTCCCAAGTAATAACATTTCCATTTTTCCTCCACCAGTTTTGAAAGAATGTCGTTTTCTAGAAGAGACACAAAAGGTCATAAAACAACTGAGAATATGACTGCTACTAATCAAGAGAGCCCACAAAGGTAAATCAACATGACATTTTGGAGGGTGTTTGGAGAGTTAAAAAGTTAATTGGACTTCCTTGGATTTAAAGTAATAATCCGCAACATTTTCATATAAATAAATGTCCATTTTGCTCCTCTCTATATGATTGCTATAACACAATAGTGATTCAAGCTATAGCCAGTTCATGAAAGCCTTTACATTTGCTGTACTAAACATGGGAAAAATTCTCTGGCGCACAGGAAGTGATGCGTTTTCCATTTCAGGCAGCAGCAACAGCGGTTTGTTAAGAACAAACAGAAGAAGAACTGGGTAGTTCGCATGAGCAGTGATAGCCACCACGGCTGAACAGACAAAGAAAAGAGAAACACAAACTTCATCGACAGAAAATCCAAGCTCCGCCCACACTGTTTGATTGACAGGTGATCTCTGGGAAGTGCAGTGCAGAAACACCACAGCAATGAGCGCTGAGCACCAAAAGATGGAGACTAATTAAAAAAAACAAAAAACAAAAAAACACCACCACAGCAATGACCACTCAGCATCAAAAATGGAGACAAAATGAAAAAAATGAAGAATCTCACGGATTACTACTTTAAGAGAGTCATATGGGTCATTTAGGATTCTGGGGAATTAGGATTTTCTTTTTGTAATATTTGAATTTGCAAAACCAAAATCTGAATTTTGTACTTTCAATTTAAATGTTCAGACACTGACGCAAGTTTCGGTAATAAAATATGGCTGTTTTGGACACTACAGTATTAACTTAAGGTGAGGGGGATACACTAGGGGTTATGGAAGAAAATGGTAGATTTAGAAAAGGTAGTCATATCCTCCCACGTTGTAGATTTTCAGGGTTAGAAGTTGGGCGTGAGGGTTAGATGGTAGACTTGGAAAAGGAAACTTTAAGATGGTGATTCCCTCCCATGTCGTAGTTGTGAAGATCGATTAGGCCCTGGATCGCTTCCTCTACTGACGACATCTGGATCAGCGCCATCTTGTGGTCTCTGGTGGAGGGAAGAGGAGGGAGAAAAAGTTGATTGGTTATACTCTGGATTCAAGAAACACAGCAGTTTAATGTTGTAGATCAAGTGTCTATTACCTGTGATTTGCTTTGAGCTTTCCCCCCCCCCCCCAGCTAATTTTATTTCCAACCCCTGCTATTTTATGTATTTTATTACAGGGATTTGCCAGATTTCCTAAATTTTCCCAAAGTAATCTCTGCCTCTTAAAAACGTTTTTAGGCAATCAATTTGTAGGACAAAAAAAAAAAATACCTCTACAGTTGTGTTCACTTCAAAGAACCATTTTCTACTTGTCGACCTAATTATATGCAGCAATTTAACAGTGAAGCATCTGTCTATTCATGGGGCATTTCTCATAATAATCTGACTCATTTGAGAACTTACAGATTTATTTGACATGGCCGTCTTGTCTCAAACATGCATTATGTATTAGAACAAAGAGACTTATCTTAGCATCAAGACAAAGTACTGGTTGGCCTCGTTGATAATTGATGAGCTATCACTTCCCTCAGTAAAAACTGCGGAAGAGGATTATGGCCACGTGAAAAATTCATTTGAGATCTGAGTTTAAAATCTGAATTTTGAGATTGAAGTCAGAATTCTGACAAACTCAGAATTCTGACTTTAATCTCAGAACTCAAATACATTTTTCACGTGGCCCTAATCCTCTTCCGTAAAAAACAAAAAACATTACTTTTACTCCCAAAACTGAAAAAAACATTTTTAGCCAAACACTCTAAATGAGGTAGATTTGAGAGAAATCAAATGGCAAGATTCTTTCATACATCCAAGTTATCCCAAGATATTTTGCACAAAATAATCAAGTCCAAGGTGTCTGCAAGTTTCATCCAGTTAGATTTCAGACTTGTTAAGACCTTGGTACTAAAAACAACAGAAAAATGCACCTAAAAAACAAACACCTTTGCAAGTGTAGTGTTTCTTTTGTTTGTTTTTTTGCATTTTCAATTATAGTTGCAGACGAGCAGTATCTCTTATGCTGTCATGATTGTTTTGTGATTGTCCTATTTGTCCTACTCCTCCTAGTGAGTGACAGGAGCAGTGATTGGCAGGACGGAGTCACGCCTCCTGCCTCAGACTTCTTCTCATTGGTCGGATGGGTTTCCACACATTTCACTTTTGAAATGAGAACAACAGAGTTTCTGTTTCTGAGATTCTGACATATTATCCTGCTCGTCTTTGGACGCCAAACGTGGCGATTTGCTTTTATTATTTCTAAATAAATGCAAATCCATAGAAGGTACCCCTCTCTAGCTTTAAGTTTTGATTCATCACTTCCTGTGTGGAGAAGACTTCTTACTAGTGTCCATACTGGCAACAGAAATTTATTTGGTCAATCGGGGTGAATCTATAGTGTCTCAATTACTGGGGATGGGACGCTCTTCTCTGTCTCAACCCTACATTAAACGGGTTCAAGGTCAGTTAAGGAATTGCGTTTAATGTCAAAGTGACAAAGACATTTTAAGACTTTTCAGGACCTGCAGACACCTTGGAGTCACGGAGAACGGATTAACAGTCATATATACAGAAAGCAAAGTCTTTCTTACTGGAAGAACTTGAAGGCCTTGACGGTTCCTCCGTTGTTAGAGAAGAGAAGACGGAGATCCTCCTCCGTTACTCCCTCCCTGGACATCCAAAGACAAACTATTAGTATTGGCTTGAAGCAAAGCAGCAGGGAGCCGGAGAAATCTCTACACTAATAAAACAATATGCTTGACTGAGAGAAGAAAAGAAGAGACTTTATTTGTATAATACAGAGAATGTGTGACTTACGGTACATTAGAGAGGTGAAGCGTTGCTGAGGGAGGAAAGATGTTCTGAAAGTTCTTGGATCCTGGCTTCTTGAAGCGATGGAGTGGTGAGCCAGAGAAATCTATCCAATAATAACAAGAGCAAATTCCATACTGTAGCATCTTCAAACCATAGTATTAACGCAAATTTGTGAAAGTGATTAACAAGGTGATTTCAACAAATAAAAGTGAGCATGTGCTAGATCAAATTATTTTAGTGCTAACATTCATGAACATGCTTTAATATGATTTTGCAGGTTTGAAAAAGCCAAATTCAAGACTTTAAGACCTTTTCAGTGCTACATGGAATTGAATTTCCATGTACAACCAAAATAAAGAAACAAAGCTGGTAAAAAATATTTCTGATGAAAGCTGTGAAATTATAAATGGTCAGTATTAGAAAAAGGACAACAGGAAATTAATTGTTAAGGGACATGAAGTCCAACTGTGTTTAGCAAAGCAGATATTTTAATACTTTTTAAGGCCCTATATAGGATAAGATTTTTTTAAGGATACTCTGGTCTTGCCTTTCAAATACTGTAAATCATTAACATAACAATCTAACAGGCAACATCTAAACTTCAGTGCATCATAAGTGATTTCAAAGATACCGAGTAGTTACCTTTAGGCAGGCACTTGTCCGGACATTTATGAAATTTCATAAAAGCTTTTACACAATATTATAGAAGCCTTTATAGTACTAGGTTATATAACAAATCCCGGCTTACCTTTAGTGAGAAGCTGGTCATCCAGTCCTTCTCTAGGCAGAGCAACAGTTTGGTGTTTAGACAGCGTCACTCTCATCACTTTCCCAAACACCTTCTGACCATTCAGATGGCTCATAGCTAGAGATGAGAGAGAGAGAGAGGGAGGTAATGGCAGGTCAGAAGTCTACAAGCCCAACAACCTTTCCACTGTCACAAAAACTGGATTTTTTGTTCTTGAATTTATAACTACACTATTATAAATTATATACTTAAGGTTAGACTGATTTATTGCATTGCCGATATATCTACCTCTCTTATGTTTGTTGGAGTAGAACATTGAAGACAGTTACACCCAAAGACATCATTCCTGTCATTTAAATTTGAAGTTGAATTGATTTCTTGATCCTGTAAACATGCGTATGCATGCATATTGTATCGAATTGACTCGTGACCCTGTATCGCACAATTAAATTACCATGTGACTGAGATTTAAAGAGTAACTGAACCCCAAACCCAAATTTGTGGTGAAGCCTGACGCCTAATGGTGAAAAGTAGGGTACTGAACTGGCCTTCTGCTATTGGCTGGTCTTTGGTGCCAGGTGATGTCATCACCTGAAGGTGACATCACCTGTCACCAAAGACCAGCCAATAGCAGATAACCAGGTCAGTAGGGCTGAAACAAACGATTATTTTCATTGTTGATTAATCTGTCGATTATTTTCTCGATTAATCGATTAGTTGTTTATCTATAAAATGTCAGAAAATGGTGAAAAATGTGGATCAGTGTTTCCCAAAGCCCAAGATGACGTCCTCAAATGTCTTGTTTTGTCCACAACCCAAAGATATTCAGTTTACTGTCATAGAGGAGTAAAGAAACTAGAAAATATTCACATTTAAGAAGCTGGAATCAGAGAATTTTGACTTATTATTCTTAAAAAATTACTCAAACCGATTAATCGATTATCAAAATAGTTGGCGATTAATTTAATAGTTGACAACTAATCGATTAATCGATTAATCGATTAATCGTTGCAGCTCTACAGGTCAGGCTTTTTTTTTTGGATCATATGAACAATGCTGACTTGATTTAGTAGCCTACTTTTCATTGCTCATTGTACACACACGGCACTGTTCTTCTTTATAGCTACTGTTTCTAGGATAGCAAGTGCCGTATCATGCTACGTTCATGACAACTAGGAACTGGAAAACTCAAAAAAAAAAAAAAATTCCATTTGAATGGCTCTCCAACTCTTAGGGCAACTATTAAAAATAAATGTCCAATTATGTGTTTATGTATATATGTATTGCTTGTTCTTAATCCAACATCATTTTTCTAAAAAGGAGTACGATATAGTGAGAATATCGTGAGTGTAGCGTCTCACCCCTAATATTTAGCATAGACTGTTGCTCTGTGGTTTGTCAGACTTGAGATAGCCAAACCATTTCCATATGATAGAGGTTGTGTATGCTACTACTCTGTTGTGGTCGCTATCACTGTTGCTTTTCTTCTCCGGTCCACTAATTTTTATGTGTAGATCTACTTATCACCACTTATTATATTATCTTCTCCGGTAACTCAACAAGCGAGGTCACTCTGTATGGTGCTGTTACAGTGAGTGGGTGTGAACCTCAGCAACATGCAAGCTTACTTTTTACATGTTTTTTCTTTTATGTTTGTCTAGATTGAGTAGATTGAGAAAAAACAGACGCAGAAAATTATTTTTGCGAAAATAATCGTTTATCATCTTCAATGTGGGAATGTCAATGTGGGAAATTTTATCATGATATTATCGTTTTATCGCCCAGATACCGTCATAACTCACCCAGCTGAGCCTGGTTGCCGTCTGACAACTGGATCAGAGCGCTGTCCTTCTTGTTGTAGAGGATCTTCACCCTCTGGACATCACCATAGACTCCTGAAGATAGACAGAGACAGGGAGAGAGCGAGAGCAAGAGAGAGAGAGAGAGAGAGAGAGAGAGAGAGAGAGAGAGAGAGAGAGAGAGGCAGAGCAGGGTGGAGGAGGAGATGAGGAGGAGGACAGGACAGACAGAGCAGGAGAGATGGAGCCGACGAAGAAAAAAAAGGAGAGGTGTGAAGGATGGAAGGAACAAAGTTAGTGCTGGAGAGACAAACGAAAAGAAAAGATGGAACCTTCCCATGGTACTTTTACTAGAAACTAAATCAGGTTCTTCTATGTGGCCGAGTAGCTTTGTGTTGTGAGAAATTTTCAGACACCCTAGCTTTAGCTGACACCTCAAACTGACTGACCTACTGACAAACTGAACGCCTGTCTGGCTGAACGGTTGGTGTTTTGACTGCACGGCATTTCAGAAAGCCAAATTTAAGACTTTTTTTTTAACACTACCAAGAAATTAATTCAAAACCAGTTCCAAAACCAAAATAAATAAACGATTTCTAATTCTGGTTGCACAGAATAATAAAAAGGGATACCAGGAAATTAATTGTTAAGGGACATGAAGTCCAAATGAGTTTAGTAAAGCAGATAAGATGCATATTATACTACTTTTTCAAGGATCCATGGATACCCTGGACTGCTTAACAATCCGACTGGTCCACTAAATGACTAAAAAACGGACTAAATGACTGGCTGACCATCTGATTTGACTCTTGCTGACCTGACTAGTTTGTTGAATGACTGAGAGGCAAGTAACCCAAACTGTAAATATCTAACCATTTGAACTCGTCTATAAAGTGAATAGGTGCACTTTGGCTGTACTGGATATTTACAAGTCTAGAGAGAGAGAGATAGGAGGAGAAAGAGAAGCTGTAGAGAGATATATAGAGAGCTAGAGTGAGTTTTTAACAGAATTCACTGAGTTTTTGGTAGATTGTCCTGTTGGCAAACATTGCTGTTAAGTAATGACAATGTAGACACCAAAATCATCCATGTGTCCCTAGTAGATCCAGTGATTAATGCTAACGCTTTAGCATACATTATGTCAAATGGTAGTAGGCCACTAGCACCATCTAAACAGTGAGAAAATGGGAACTTGTAGCAGCTCTGAAGTCAAAGTGATCTTAATGATAGGCAACTAAGTCTGGCTGTTTTGTGTGGGAGATTGGTAAAATTTACACAAAATATGATATAAGAATAATGTACTGTTTTGAACTACCAGGGACTACTGCATCCATAGGAAGTGAAGGTGGTGGGCCATGGGAGACTGTGTACAGCTAAAAATCATTGTGCAGTGGATGAATACGCTGCTCATATGAAATAATTCCAAAAACAAAGTTGGCTATATCACTGATACTGACTTGACATTTCATGTAAAAAACATGAATCTGCAGGCCATATAATAAAAACCACCGACAACTTTTTATTACTAAAAGCTCGGTCTTCATACTTTGGATAATGCTAGTGGCCCACTATCACTCAACATAGTGTATGCTAAAGTGTTAGCATGGAGCCTGGTGTCACTCAACATAGTGTATGCTAAAGTGTTAGCATGGAGCCTGGTGTCACTCAACATAGTGTATGCTAAAGTGTTAGCATGGAGCCTACTATCACTCAACATAGTGTATGCTAAAGTGTTAGCATGGAGCGTACTATAACTCAACATAGTGTATGCTAAAGTGTTAGCATGGAGTCTGGTGTCACTCAACATAGTGTATGCTAAAGTATTAGCATGGAGCCTGGTGTCACTCAACATAGTGTATGCTAAAGTGTTAGCATGGAGCCTACTATCACTCAACATAGTGTATGCTAAAGTGTTAGCATGGGGCCTACTGTCACTCAACATAGTGTATGCTAAAGTTTTAGCATGGAGCCTACTACCACTCAACATAGTGTATGCTAAAGTCTTAGCATGGACCAACAGAGCCAACGATCTAGCAGGGACACCTGGATAATTTTGGTGTCTATGTCCTCATCACTTGATGGCCAAGTTCACCAACTGGACAATCTACCAAAAACTCAATGTATTCTTTTAAGGTAGAGACAGAGGTAGGTAGAGGTGTAAACCATGATAGAGAGAGGCATAGAGATAGACTGAGAGAGAAAGAAATAGAGGTACTGAGAGGTCGACGACACTGAAGAGAGCTGGATAGACAGATAGAGGTAAATAGATAGAATAGTAGAGGTTGAACATACCGAAGAGGGTAAAGAGACTTTGAGGCGTGACCATCTTTAGAGAGAGAGACCGCAGAGCAGAGGAGGACAGGAAGAGGAGGAGGAGCAGAGGAGGAAGAGGAGGAGAGACGGAGGTAGAGATCAGACCGGCCAGCGACGGAGAGGGGAGGTGGTGGTTTCCATGACGATGGAGGGATGGAGCAAAGATGGAGGGTGGGGGGTGGGGGTAGGGAGGGGTCAAAACGGCAAAGCCAAAGTCAGGTTAGACCAATCACGTTACAGAGAAGGGAAGGAGAGGAGAGAAAAGAGGAAAGGAGCAAGGAGGGGAGAGGTAGAGGAGGGTTGGATGATATTGGGAAAGGTGTACCGACATTAAAGGATTGTATAGGGGAAGGGAGGGAGGAGTAGTAATGGAGATTGACAGATGGAAAGGAAATAAATGGGAGAAGGGAGGAGCAGAGGAGGGAAGGAAGGGAGAAAGGAGGACAAAAACCAAAGCAGAGGTCAGTAAACAGAGCATCAGTGGAACATTAACGGAGTCTGAATGATCGTTGGTTCGATTCCCCCAACACACACACACACACACACACACACACACACACCTCCTCCAGTCCTGTTAACACACACACACACTCCCTGCTGGATGCATTTATCAATGAGGGAAGGATGGGAGGTGGGTAGAAAAGAAAAATCTAAAGAATGACAGAGTAAAAAAAAAAAAAAAAAAAAAAAAGCAGGAAATAATTGAGTGAATAAAAGAGTGAGTGGTAATCAACCTCAAACCAGAAGGGGTGGTACCATGCAGCAGATGGCCAATCAGATCAGATGTAGCTTCAGCCCCGAGAAAATGATAGCAGGCGCTGGGTTAGAGACAGTTTATGGTCAGGTGAGATAACTGGTGCCAAAATGACCACTCAGTAATAGGCCAGTCAGACTTATGGATACAGATACTGAGGCGCTGTATTTAAACAAGAACCTAACAGGGGCCTGGACTTGAAATTTGACTGCTTTAATTCCGAAAAATTTACAAGATTTTTATTCTTGTCAGGGTGGAAAAGCCTCTGAAACAGAATTTAGACCTTCATGAGACACTAAAACTCAAAGCCCCAGATCATATCTTCATTCGGAATCCAATCAAAACGTTACACTAAAAGCAATTCAGGCTAGACAACCAGTGTAGTATTGATCAATTCTACAATAAATATATAATCAAACAAACTGCAATATATATCCATTATATCAGAGCTGGACGACACTGACTGTACCGGTTATTTAAAGGTAAAATTCCACCCAAGTATATTTGCTCATATTTTAGTACGAAGCCTCCTTGTTTTCTAATCTGCTTCTGTTGGGGTTCGTTAGGTAGCTGTTCTTTTTGTTACTGCAATGCATTACTGATAATTACGGTAATCGACGACGGCACGCTCCAGAGACTTCCGCCGGCCGAGACATCTTGTGGCATACTGCCATCTTGTGGCACTTGTATGTTACTACAAACTACAGTTACATTATATAACAGGCACCAGGAGTTTACCGGTATCCACCGTTGTTTTTTCCTTTGTTTTTTTCCCCGGCCTGTATTTGGGGCCGGCCTTTATTTGTTCGTGTCGACCACGGCCCCCGGCCATTATCGGAGACCCGGCTTTTAATTAACTACCGGCCACTATTAGAGGAAATACGGTATGTTGGTTAAGGGGTGATTTCAACAAATCTACTCTGCTGAAACGGCAATGAAAAACTGTTGCACGAACGGTTCAAGCATATTGGCTCGATTGTTAGTGGGCGGGACACGATTCAGGAATCTGGAACCAGGCTAGGTTCCAGAGTGACAATAAAAAACAAAACTTCCCTCAGACTGGAAGGCAAACCGACACCCTTTTAGGACGTGAGCAATCTCAGAACCCATCGTCTATCGGTCTGACAACGATTAGACTCTGGGGGTGACGGCCAATATTTCGGGGGTTTCCGGTGTAGCCAGCGGACATCTGGGCCAAGACTTCCTCTTCCGTGCGCCGGTCATTGTTTACAGTCCGATTAGCAACTTGAGACACGAGAACGGAGTTGGAGATGAGTACAATACACAAACATCAATACTTTTTGTAGGTGTTTTAGCCAATAAATAATAAAGGCTTTTTACTTTTTGTATGGGAAGAGTGGATACACTTTTTCTGCCAGAACTAAGCTCTATGTGTCTGGCTTGCCAGCCACTGGATGATACTGAGCATCCTCCCAAGGAGATGGAGGGGACTGCTGTGTGTTATTATGTGGCAGCCAGGATTCAGCTGTAGCAGCAAGAGATCACCACAAGGGGACAGAGCCGTGAAAACCACCACTACACGATGGAGCCCATCTCAAAAAGAGAGGGAGAGGGAGAGAGAGAGAGAGAGAGAGGGGCGCTGATAGAGAGATGGAGATTAAACAGAAATAGAAACAGACTACAGATAGGTCTAGAAATACAGACGATAGAATAGATTTGACAAATATAGATTAAATAGAAAGACGACAGAATATACACAGATTCAGAGATCTAAGGTAAAAAGGTGTAGAAACAGAAGACCGTATGTAGAAAAACACAAGTCTACAAATACACATGACAGAATACATACAGGTCTGGGAATTTAGATCCAACATAGACATATAATGTGCTCCAACAGAAAGATGTAGAACAGAGATTAAAACAGCAGAGTTTAGGACCTGTGACAGTCCATGGACAACAGAAGGAGCATCTACACACACACACACACACAAGGACAGGACAATTCAAAATGGTGACATTCATTCGCAAATGACAGAGCAATCAATCTCAGTTATATCTGACTATTCAGAATTTCAGTTTTGAAGAAAAGACAGTCGCTGAATTGAAAGCTGAAACCAGTCCTGACCACACACACCCTACATCCCCCTGGCTCTATCATGCATCCCCAGGTGTTCAGAATCGCTTCCACCGTATGGAAAAATAAAAAGCACATCTAACAAGGCAATTTTGCACGTGCTTGCCATCTTTCTATAGGATGCAAGTAATCCGAAGGGAAGTGATGTGCTGCGTGGAAATCTGCGTTTTATGACAAAAAGAACAATCTGATTTCAATGTGGATGAGGGAGATGCATTTTGATAAAAGGGTCAGGGTACATTTCAGAAAGTCAAATTGAAGACTTTTTTAAATGGTTTAAATTTGGTACCTGGAGTTGAATTCAAGACCAATTTAAAAAACCAAAGAAAGAAACAAAGCTGTCAAAACCAGCCTTTGTCTGATCGAATTTAGCTAATGAAAGTTGTTAAAATATAAATGGGCAGTATAAGGAAAAGGACACCAGGAAGGACTCCAATTGAGTTTAGTGAATTTAGCAGATAAGATGCATATTGTACTACTAATCCTGTTCTGTAGTAATCTAAGAGTGGACATGCAGGGAAAAGAAACCTGTCATCACATGGTGAAAAATAAGACCTAATAGCCATATTTAAGACATTTCATATTTCTTAAAGCCTTAGATACAGCTTGGTCTTAGATGCCCTGTACATTTTATCCGGCTACATTTTACATTGAGACACCATCTGGATGTGAGATGCATGATAATGCCAGGTGTAAAGACTAAACACACACACACACACCCGCGTCAGGGATTCACTTACTTCACTTTCCATTCAATAAATTCAAATGAAGCACAGTTTCTACTTACTTATTTGAACTGAGTGAATGGAAGTGAGCGGAGCCAAGCCCTGAGACACTCACACACAGCTAGGTTATGGTTAAGGGTTTTTGGTTCTAGTCATAGTCGGGTTAGTGTACCTCGTCGTTAAGGTTGGATGCCAGCAGGACTCCTGACACTCCGGACCCAGACAGAGCGACACGACCAGCAGCCGCCGCCGCTGCCGCCGCCGCACTCAGAGGACTGATGGCTCCTGTTAAGAAAGCATAAGATAATAAATACATCAGGATCAAATAAAAAATACCACAACATAAATCTAGATTAGTTTACAAGCACAACACTCAGGACTGATGGCTTTTGTATCAATGTCATTAGGGCTGCGACAATTCATCAACATCACTGATTACATAAATTGATTAGTTTTGCTTATACCATGGCCTGGGTGAATACTCGATTCTGACTGGCTGCAGGGTGTCCATTAATTCCTGATAATGGACACCTAAGTAGTTCCAGTGAAACTGTCTGTTCACCGTTCTAAATTAATGCGCTGGCTACATAGTATCAGCTTGTATCAAAAATGAGTAACCATAGCAACAGGGACGCAGTCAAAGCCTCCATTTACTCTGTTCATTTGTTTGTGAAAATCTTGATATTGATTTGGGGACAATGACATCGCTGGATAGTTGTGAACAACGTTTCCATTGCATAAGAACCTTATGGTAATGATTGTTCCAGGTATTAGTCAAACCTTCAGGTGTTACCAGGGAAACTGAGTTATGGCTTGTGAAAAACTTAAGATTTTGATTATAAAACGCATGAAAATATAAATTAATGGTCTTCAGTGACCATGGTATAATTGGGATAATGCCCTTCGAGGCATTATCCCGATTATACCAATGGACTCCGGAGACAACCGTCCTCCACTGCGCGTCGGACGGTTCTGGCCTCCCCGTCGTCCATTAATTCCTGATAAAGGACACCTCGTCGGGCATTATCCCTTATCCCTACATATTCAACATTGCTGCACCAAGCCCAATCCCAAGTGTGTAAGAAGAAGAAGAAAAAAAAAACTCTGACTCATGCCGCGTTCAAGTCATATCAAAAGATGAGGAAGAACAGGATCTTGTTGCTACAACTTACAAGTGTTCACGCTTAACTCGTTGGAAGGCCCATATTCAAGATGCCGATCATAAAGTTAATTGTGGTGCTTCTTGTTATTATAAGGTATTTTACGATCAACCGATATTATCTTCCTCTCAAAGACCTCGAGAAGCAATTAGTACCTCAAATCCTCAAGTACATTAAATACCGTTAATCACAGCAGGAACTGGCGTGCATGAAAACTCGAACACACACACCCACACAAAAAAAAATCCTCCCAATCACGCAAGCTGATGTGCTTGACACCATAGTAGTATGGCAAGTGTTATTCAAGCTAGGGTAGCCAACTAGCTAGAGAGTTGGCTAGCTTTTCGGCATCATTTTGCAAGGAAACCCTAAGCTATTGTGACTTCATTAACACACAAATTACCGTTTACAGACACAATGTTGAAAAAGACGTATATATACTGATAGTGTCAACAAACAGGGATCCAGAAGTCGCTCCAGTAATGAAAATGTCACACAATAATGTACAAGCCACTCCTTAGGGCTCAGCAGCTTGAGCGTGATAGTTCAGAACTGGACTGACAAATCAAACTCTTGTTAACTTCTTCTCATATATCCAAACCATGCACCCTATACTGCCTCAGAGTAATTGTCCCCCACCAAAGGGGGGACTATGGATCGGTCTCCGTCCGTTCGTTCGTTCGTTAGTTTGTTAGTCACACTGTAATGTTGACTTTGTGCCGCTAGGGGGCGGTATTGACAATGAATGGGGACTCAGTGGTAAAGCAGGTCATACAGTTAAAGTTATCATACAATGTGGGGGACAATGAATGGTCCGATGACAGAAACCTCGTATTAAATTAACATGCAAGTATAGACAGTGTGCGGGACTCTATTCCTTAGTACAGCAGAATAAAATATTGCTAATATTGCGATTCATTTGTCTGCCCCCCAAACGTATTGTCACATTTTTATATTGCAAAATATTGAATTTTGATATATCGTCCCATCCCTAATTACTAATAAATAAGTCTGATGTTAAAGGAGTGGCCATGCTCAAACAACAAAACCAAGGCAATAAACATTAATACAACCAACAATAACTTCCCATTCACATAGAAAACACTCATTCACTGCCTACTGCTCTCCTCCTGGAGATCTGAGTTTTTGCAATCACCAGTTGTTGTCTTTTTCAAGGCTTGCAAATTTGATCAACTACTGTTCTGGACTAACTAATTGCAATATGATTACCACTTTAATCAAAGCACTTCCAAAGAAGTAGGCTAAACTCATTTATCTCATTGAGATAATTATACATTTCATGCAACTTTGCACAGAAAACACAGCAAATTGTTTCATTGAAGCTATGGCTAAAACAAGTGTGTGTGGCCACAACAATCCCAAACTCCCAAGGCAAACCTGGAGTGCCTGTACTGGGGGAAATTACCACCAGCCACCAACCAAATGTTGGGAAATGTTTGATTGTGGCTGGTAAATTTATACACTCAAGAAACCAACTGGTTTACAGGCTATTTCAAGGCCTATGCAGGCACTGAATATTCATGAATTTGATCGATTTCATGCCAAAAACAATCCTAAAATTCAAGTATTCAGTGTTTCCAAGAATTTGAGTCTTGTCAGGATGGAAAAGCCTCTGTGTTTAGACCATGGGACATACTGACGTTAATATGACTCACGGTATGCAACAGATTGAAGCGTACTTGTGGAATCCGATCAAAATGTTTAATTAGAATCAATCCAGGTGAACGGCTTCCCATAGACAACCAGTGCAATATTGATCACCTATATAATAAATATGTAATCAAACAAACTGCGTTATATCCATCCTATCGGAGATGGGCGACACTGACTGGTCGATTATTAATGAAAGTATGTCGTAAAGTAATATCAGCACAATATATTGACTAACCGTAGTATCAACCAACCTCTGAGGCTGGGTGATGGAAAGTTAGTTTCTAGCCCTGGTGCATTCAGATAACAGCCATATCAGGACAAGACAAGAGACAGGACAGCAGCAGGACAGAAAAAAGGCAGAGACAGAGTGAAGGGACAAAAAGAAACAAGAAAAAGGAAAGGATAGGTACCTCCACCCTGCGAGAGGGAGAGAGAAGACGAGTAACCTCCTCCACTAGAGTAGGAAGCTAGCGCTCCGGACGGGGTACCTATAAGACAATATAACAACTAGATTTATACCACAGAATGCTAATCTGAACTAGCTCCGAAAAGCACAAGTGTCACAGGAAACCAAACCAGACTGAATGTTAAAACTTAAACAGTATGATGCTCGCAATCAAGATGGGACTAAATACTGTCAATACTTCAAATATCAGTCTAAACTACACTTATGTATGAAGCTGGTGTTATAGACTGGGTAGCAGAGAGACACTCATTTATACCGAGTTCAACTAACCAACTGACTCTCTACTAACTACAAGCAACTTATCGGATTAGACTATGTAACGAGTAAAACTAGGTGATAATTGGACATAAATGCCCTAATGGGACCAAATCTAATGAAAACGTTAAGTGTTGTCATGTGGAGACCCATGATCCATATTGATTCCCGACACACAGTTTAAGAAACCAGGTACTGGACTATTTAACTAGAATAAAAAGGTGTGGCTTCAATGTGAGGAGGAACCCACAACCTGTTCACACTACTGACCCCAAACCTGAAAGAAGTGATCTGGACTGGACTGGACTGGACTGGACTGGGGTGGGACTTGGCCAGAGATAGAACAGAAAACAGTCCATTTCAGTTTTAGGTGGAAGCCATGTTACCTCCACAAAAATTGCACAGTGAATCTAGGCAAGCTGGTGTTCACTGCCTCAGCATGGCCATGTAAAGATCCAACACTTCCATCGGGCATTGCAAGAAACTTTATATCTACATTTGCGCCACATTTGCTTGCCCATGCCCCGTTTTGTGCCGTAAAGCAATCCGACAAATTTCCCACCAAATCCGACCTGGTGGCACATAATGTAAAATGCGGTGTTGAGGCTGGTAAAGGCTGCCGATCTTCTCAGTGATTGTCCACATTGTTTACGCTAATTATACTAATGTCTCAAAATTAATGTTGTAATGATTTCTTGATAGCACCTTAAAGTTTTGTTTTGCCTACTCTCAGCCACCAGAATAGTAGTAGTCCCAATGGAAGAGCTAATATTAGCATTCTAAAACAATGTTTGAGAGATTCATTCTCTGCTTCTTCTTTGCCCACCATGGATCACGCCTTTCAAGCAAGCTGTTCATCTCTGCCAGTCGTTTTTGATGCTGCGAGAAATATAATGGGAAGCAACGATGGAAGACGTGCAGAAACAAAGACAGTATGATCAAAGTCACCGATGCTTTTCTACCTGTGTAAACTGATGTTAGTAATGAGCTAAAGGCAGAAATATACCACTGCCATGCTTTCACAGGAGGAACCCATGCAAAACACTTGGTTCTGTTCTGTAGCCATAGGGAAAACAGGCCTAATAGAGGCCAGGCCAGTCCAGTCTAGATTGGTTTGGTTCATTTCTGTACTGTGAACAGGGAAATAAAGAAGAGAAAAAACATGGAAACACAGGTAGATAGAGATGAAGGGATGTAGAGGTAGCTAGTAGGTAGGGAAGAGAGAGAGAAGAGGGATGAAGGGATGAATAGAGGAATAGTACCCCATAAAAAACAAATGATCCTCCTTGCCTTTGCCTCGATTTCCAGCTGGTTAATCTGGCCTGGTTCTTATCTTTTTTTCTATTATACCATTACATTATGCTTCACATTATGACTAACCAGTTTATTGAGGTCTAGACTAATTAACCCAGTACTAACTTACTGCTAACTGACCCAGTGGAGGAGGGAAGAGAGGGATAGAGAGGAAGCAAGGGAAGAATGGAGGGATAAAAGAATAGACAAGAGTTATATTTAGCTAATAAAAGGAGAATAGCTGTTGTTGCCAGTGTCTCTATCTCAGGCTGGTAAATCAGGTTTTGTGTAATGTCTGCCCTTATTTTATTACACAGCTTTGATTCCTCAATTCTGATTGGCCAATGAAGGCATTGTGTGGTCTGTTAATTCTGAATAATCGACCGCTGTTTCACATTTAATCACAGAACTTGAATGGATAGAACGGTCCTCACAGTTTGCCATGGTAATTTGGCTAGTACAGCATAAAATGCGACTGTTATATTAAGGGTTAGTTGCTATGGTGACAATGCAAGTCTGAGCATGAAGGCCGTAAAGTGTGTCACACTTGCTTGAGAACTGTGCAGATGAGTCTGAGTGCTTAGCAAACTGTCAAAACTCAACTGAAGCTGACGTTAGCGACGAGGTTAACGTAGCATTATCAGAGATTGGACTTCTCTCGCTAGCTCTTCTTGTCAACATTAGCATACTGTATTTCCTCTAATATTGGCCCCGGCCTTTATTTACCTCAACTGCAGAGGGTACCAGGCCTTTATTGGAAGCAGGCTTATATTAGAGACAGGCCTTGATTTCTAATTCCCTCTGTTTGATAAGTATATTTGCTCATATTTTAGTACGAAGCCTCCTTGTTTTCTGATCTGCTTCTGTTGGGGTTCATTAGGTAGCTGTTTTTTTGTTACTGCAATGCATTATGATAATTACGGTAATCGACGACGGCACGCTCTAGAGACTTCCGCCGGCCGAGCCGTCTTGTGGCATACTGCCATCTTGTGGGACTTGTACGTTACTACAAACTACAGTTACATTATATAACAGGCACCAGGAGTTTACCGGTATCCACCGTTGTTTTTTCCTTCGTTTTTTTCCCCGGCCTGTATTTGGGGCCTTTATTTGTTTGTGTCGACCACGGACCCGGCCATTATCAGAGACCCGGCTTTTAATTGACTACTGGCCACTATTAGAGGAAATACGGTATTAGCAATCCATGGCAGCAAGGAGACAGAAGCTACTTTGTTCCTTGCTGCAAAACCTCTCGCCTCAGCAACGTGCCAGCAGTCGGTTTATACAGAAGCTAGCCCAATGGTTCACATAAAAATGGCCACTGCGCCGACTATCCAGGAACATTGATTTGAATGGGAATGACCGTTGTATCCATTCAAGTTCTGTGCATCTAATCATATCAATCAGCAGTCAAGAAGTCCGGTCCATTTCTTTGATTTCTAAGCAAATTAACTGGTGACACCTTGCGCCAAAACATTGTTATTAGTTGGTTAGTGCAGACAGTCCTGCTGGACTAGTTTGGAAGAAATTTTAAATTACTTCAGCTTCTAATAAAATCATTTTAAATCAATATTTTGTGAGTTTGGTAAGTATCTGTGTAACAAGCCGGATGATGTAACTTTTGCAACTAGTTTACCTGGATTCAGGTTCTTGAATCACCCGGTAAGAGCTTATTTTGTCTCGCTGTACATTACGCCTTACATAATATAACATTACTGAAATCTGTGCAACCTTACTGCTTACTGACCAAGTGACGGTGTAGGGTATCTGCAGGATTCAGAAAGCCAAATTTAAGACTTTGTAAGATCTTCATGCTACCTGTAATTAAATTTAAGACACTTAAAGCTTAAAGGATAAGGCTGGTGTTTTTTAATGCATTTCTTACCGTCAACAAATCCTATGAAAATAACAAAATCAACAATGTGTTTGCTCTACTCCCGTTACTTTCTGACTTCCCACGTACCGTTTTTAGCCGTCAACCCGGAAGTCATTGGCTCCAATTGTAAGCTAAAAACCTTGAAATACAGCTCACAAAGACATAGTTTACATTTTAAAAAGCGCTAACTGTTACCACGAAAAGTCAGGCTGTTGTAGTTATTACCAAATCAAATTCAAATGGGGACAAATTCTTCATTACGCCGGGGACTATTTTCGGTGCTACGGAACTACTTTCCTGAGATCGCAAACGTGTTTACAGTCGGCTTATTAAGTTGTTTGAGGAAAAAGTCGGCTGACCCGGTGCATTGTGATGATGAAATATGCTGCCCAGAGCAGCAGCATGGCTCTGTGACGTGTTTTTAATCGTTTTTTTAATACAATGGAGTTCTATGGCTGCTGGGACATGGCTGCATTGGGCACCGGCAAAACAAAATCATTGCTGATTTTGTTATTTTCATAGGATTTGTTGACGGTAAGCAATGCATTAAAAAACACCAGCCTTATCCTTTCAGCTGGCAAATCAACCTATTTCTGATTCTATATCTCACTATTCACATCTTTTGGTGAAACTACATGACATTTGCCTTTTTTCTTTTGCCTTATTTTTCATCCCTGCTTTGACTAGATATATTGATCTAATTTCACATTTGCATCAAGATAAAAATGAAAAAAATAAACCAGTCATTACAAGATGAAAAAATTAAGATGTCTAAAAACTGTATTTAAGACATTTCCATACTTTTTCAATTATTCAAACATTTGTAATTATTTCAAAATGAAACACTTTTTCAGCTTGTCAAGGTACTGCAGATACCCTGGAGGGAGGAATGGATAGAGCGCTGGGTAGACAGATAACTGCATATTTACCCAGTAAAGAAGAATGATCCTTGTTGGCCGAGTCTCCGTCTCCAGCTGGCAGGTCAGGTCTGGTGTAATCTCGGCTCTTATCGTTGTTGTACTTGACGTTGAGGCTGACCAGTTTACTAAAGTCTATCCGCAGAGTACAGCACGAATTATAGATGTTCTGCCCATCCAGCGACTGGGGAGGAAGGGGCGGGAAAGAGGGAGAGAATCAAAATGATGTTTTTAATTTAAAGGGGAAAGGGCTCGGTTTTAATACATTTCAGACGTATGTGATCCTACCAGTTTAGCTTGCTGTGCATTGACGGGGTCGCTGAACTGCAGCAGAGCCTGAAACTGGTTGTTCTTGGTGAAGGTGATAATCTTCATCACCGTCCCGAACTTACTGAAGATCTGTGGGGTTTGGTGAATAGGGACAGAAAGAGATTGAAACATATTAGTCAAAACCAAATATAGTTCACCAATCCTAACTTTAACATCTTAAGACATGGCTACGCAGAGAGGTGATGATGACGGATGCCAAGCTTGCCCAAAATCTACAGTTTTGTTTGTTTTAATATGTATAACACTGTTATAGTATATACACAATGTGACACAGTAGAGCATAATGATAATGAACGAAATTTTATAGGCAATATGGCCTACTGCAATTTTCAAATCGCAGGAGGCGCAATATTTGTTAAAGGTGAAATGTGTCAAAATAGCATTTTAAAGTAAATATTGTGGTGCTGCAGAGATGTCCCGGCCTACACATCATATTCTACAGACTTAAGAAAACATCTTTGTTTGGTACAGATCCCCACAAAAATCACACCTTAATCATTTTAATACGTTTTTCAATGAAAATGAGAATAATGATGTAAAAATTATCATTCTCTCTTATATCGCAAATCATATCGCAATTGCAGTATCAGTCAAAATAATTGCAATTCGATATTTTTTTTTCAAAATCGTTCAGCCCTAATTTTGACCAATACTAAAAATTCAATACTACTACTGCAAACAAGGAAAAACATCAAGCAATGCCACAGAAGAACAGCCACTTGTGTTAATGCATTGACTTGCACATCTTACAACTGTTACACAGTGTTTATATTGATTTGTAGTCTTTGTCAGCTCTGTAAGTGAATCAGTTCCATATTTGGCTCTCGGTACCAGTTTCTCAACCAGTTTAGGTGGACTGGGATCCAGGTCAGGACGTAGCGGACTGTCTGACTCGACTGTGGGACTACTTGAACCTACCAATCTGAATCGGTGGATTCAAATGAGGCGTTCCGAGTTTTACCTGTTGTAGCACGTCCAGTGTCACGGGATAGAACATGTTGTCGATTATAATGCGCAAGACGGGGCTGGGGGGCGGCGCTAGGTCCAGGACTCCGGGGTCGGAGGAGGGAGAGCTTCCGTCCTGGACCGCCGACACCGCCTGCAGCACTGCCTGGGCCCTCTGGGGGGGGGGGAGAGCAAACGCACCGAATGGATCATGGGAAGGGGCAAATATGGACAAAATTCAGTTGTAAATTACTCTCAATGGGGAAAACCTTAGTCCCATAATCTAGATGCTGTTTCAGAGGCTTTTCCACCGTTGCAATAGTAAAATTCTGGGTGAAACACTGAATACTTGATTTTTTTTTGGCCTTCAAAAACCCATATTAGTCTGGTCCTAGTGTGGGGTGAAGTATAATGTTTGGTGTATCTGTGAATATACCTGGTTCAGAGCGGAGTCAGTCTTCAGTTCCTTATGGTTCGAGTACTGGATGAAGACAGGAGTGTTTCTGACCTGAGGGTTGAGACACGTGTTTGTTTCCTGTCATATTTAACAAACATGCGAATATGTAGAATGCATAATATGAAACACGGAACATGAAACCGGGGTTGTTTTCGAACCTGGGGTGTGACAGCTGTGTAGTAGTTCACCATAGTGATGGCTGCTTCCTCCGTGCCCAACTCCAGAAACGCCTGAAACACAATATATTCAAGATTTCAAATTCTCTCTATTCATCCCTTCATCCCTCTTTTTCTTCAATTTAGATCTTTGAAGACTTTCTCAGACTTTCGCTCCAGCATGTCGGCTGGCCCAGAAGCAGAGTCTTTTTTTTTTTTTTTTTTTTTTTTTAAACTGTTTACCTGGTTCTTCCCCTTCAGCATCAGTATGTTGGTGACTTTTCCGAAGGGCAGCCCCAGGGCGATGACTTCGGTCTCTGACACTTCGTTGGGAAGCTTCCGGATGTGCAGGACTCTGGAGGGGGGGGACTCGTCCAGGCGCTGTTTCTTGCTGTCGCTGCCGTTCGCTGAACACACACACACACACACACACACACACACACATTAAAAAACCAGAGCTTGAAATTCCCACTCAACAGCTCATATGTTTATGGCGTGACTGTGAAATGTTTCCCATCTTAAAAATTAAACTACTCGTCACTACATCTGTAAATCGGAGAGAAATTTGCAGAGGTGAATATTTTTTAACAATGCATGTCACTTTCTGTACATATGTATGGCCCTTCTGAATATGACGCACATATTGAAAATTCTGTATACATGCTGTAAATTCATATTTTTTTTCACATATTTTCTCATTTCATCAGTATCTTAAGATTTTTTTTTTTTTTAATTACAGGCAAATAATACACATAACACACACGACAATATGATGACATGACAATATATCCTTACAAAAAAAAGAAAAGGAAAAAAAAAAGTAGTAAAAAAGTAAATAAAAATAAAAAAAGACGAAATAAAAATAATAGGATCCCTTCAGTAATTCAAATAATTAGATTGACAGTACCAGTACATTTGGAAACTGAAATATACATATGACAGGTAGAGCGTATATAGTGTTTTATATAGTCCCACTCTTCATTATAGCAAATTTTTTTCCCCATTTCATATTGTGTTGTGCTACTTTGTAATGGTTTGTAGCAATTATTTTTTCCAAAATAAATTTAAGAAACTTAGATTCAAATTCAAATTTTTATGGCGTGACTGAAATGTTTGCCTCCCATCTTAAAAATGTGTATATATATATGTGTATATGTATGTATGTATACATATGTATGGCCTTCTGTAAACCTTCTGAATATGACGCACATATTGAAAATCCTGTATACATGCTGTAAATTCAATTTTTTTAAAATATTCGCGTATTTTCTCATTTCATACAGATCATAAGTATCTTTAGATTTTAATTTATCTTCATATATTAACATACGGTGCCCGATTTTGACATTTTTCCATTCATTTTTCTCTGAGTGTGTTCTACTTGACAATCCCATCCAGTGTAAAGCTGAACTCACCAGTCATGGAGTTGGGGCTGCTGCCGTACATGTTGAGCTCATCTGAGCCTCTCTGAAAAGGGACAAGACATTCAATTCTTTCATTCACTTCTCCTCATTTTTCAAAAAAAATCAACAATTACACTGACATTTTACTACCAAACACCTATGAACCCGTATATGGCTTCACAACACAGCAAGGCAAAACACCTGGAAACTCATTTTAAATCACTTTTATGAGCTCACTTTTAGTTCACATATTTCACCAATATGTTGTGCCACTTACATCCAACACCTACCGTATTGTTCCTACTATCATACTGGTATTTTACTATTGCCAGGTAGAAGTTAAGACTGCTTACCTTCACACCGACCGCAACATCGCTGCCAATGGAAAGAATGGAGGAAAGAGAGGAAAGACAAGGAAAACAAAAGGAAATTATTATCCAAAGCAACTTACAATTGGGACAAAAATTGAAATTGCAATACTGCCTACTGCAAATTCCAAATTGCAAGGAACTGCCATTATTTTACTCCGATGTAAAAGTATTCTGGTACTGTACAGAATTGAGCCTAAATGTTGCAAATCATGTGAGGTACACCATACTAAGTCAGCATTTATTTTGTAAATCCATTACTGCATAGGGGCAATTGTTGCTGCGACCAACTGAACAGCTGGCTTATGCATTATTCTTATTCACGTTCATACAGCAGATTCTGTTATGTATTCAGGACAAGCATCAGCAAGGGAGTGGGGGGGGGGGGGGGTCCCAGGAGTTAGAATGGATCATTAAATACTGTAGGCTATATCATAGGGCTGGGCGACATGGTTGAAATCAATATCATGATAATCATAAGGATTTTTCTCGATATCATAATCACGATATGGTTCATGTATGCAAAATCACGTTAAATAATCGAATGAACGTTCTTCTCATTGAACCGAATGGTGATGTTAGGTGTGATGTCAAACAAAACTGAAATATTCAAATAATATTCCTACCATACCTCATTTTATGAGTTTTTAAGTAAAATTTGCTTGTCATCATCAATTCAGACAGCAGAAATGTGTGTCACGATATCAAAATATCTTCATATCATCACGATATGATTCCACTGAAAGACGATTAAACGATAATATTGAATTATCGCCCAGCCCTAATCTTAACATTTATAGAATTGAGATAAAAACAAGAGGCACTTGAGCTGCCATAATCACAATAATATATTAAACAATGACCAGTTATGCAAATGAGTGCATCAATTAAGATGAATTAATGAATTAATTCGAAAATATTTCAAACTTTCTTTGGTTCTGAATGGGCTCCTTTCGCCTTCTGTAATTTTGATACATTTTGATTTTATGATGTCATGATACATTGTTGCTTGTTTTTAACTGTGTCTTGTACGGTGTCCTTGAGTGCTTTGAAAGGCGCCCATAAATACAATGCATTATCATTATTATGAATTATTTGTAGTGCCAATTATTTAGTGACTGGGTTGAATACAGTCACTAAATGATTGGCACCACCTGGAGAGACGTTGGACTCGACTGTCTTCCCATACGAGACTACAGAACGTATCCTCCGTTAGCTAGCTAAAGCTGGCTGCTCCGTTTTCAACAGTACGTTTACCCCGTTCACTTCGCCGTTTGCGCATTTTCGTACGCCGTGTATTATTTAACTTAAATAACCGGTAAAGTCATCTGGCAGCTGTGCTCACGATAGCATGGAAGCTAAAAAAATGAGTGCGTTATAGCAGGCCGGCCGACAGGGGTAGCATGTAGCTTCCGAGTCAGACAAAAGAACCTTGCAACAGTTAGCAATGGCATTAACAAAAGAGGTGACAGATGGGCTGTGGATAAAGGCTTGGTTACCCGGCTGGCAACGGCAACTCGTAGGACAGGTTTAGTAAGCTATTCAATAATCGACGTCATTTTATTATACAAGCACTCGGCTAAATTAATCTGAATTGAAAGCCTGCCTGAAAGCCTGCCGGACAGCAACCTGGCTGCAGCTAACGTTTGCTAGCTCACGCAAACGCAGTGTCAACAACCCGGGTATGCTCTATTCGAGCGTATGGTGAGAAGGTTACGCCAAAAAAAAACCTACAATTTAATGTTGCCTCCTATTTCTACAAACTTACACGTCGTGGAACAAAACGTAAGACCTTTAATGAATCGTTAACTGTAACTCTTAAATTCGGCATACAGCAAATACACCAAGCAGCGTTTATTTCAAGAAAAGTTCAACTTTGAGAATTGGTCCTCCCGTCAACCCTACAATCGTCTTCGACCAAAATACACCGTGGAGGGTGGTAGCATGCAATGTGAACCAGTTCATAATATTGCATGGTGCATTATTATGATGCCGCACTTAGCAGAAGACCCTAACGATTCGTACAATGCCTTAAGACATGTTCTGCCAGGTATGTGCGTTTATAGACAAGCAAGTCAACCCTTTCACTGCCAGATTTCTGAATGGAGTTTGACGTTATCTTCTCTCCATTACAAGGACCTCATTGGGGCTAGCGTGAATCAATGATGAGCACGGCAGCCGGTCAAACGAGGTCTGTTAGCAAAAGCCTGATTATTTAACAGGCATAATTCTGCCAAATGCACCCAGCAGCATAATAAAATAGAATTTACCCGTCCATTGCAACTCTTTGTCCACTTCTGTCTGTTGTTATTTGAGCACAGTTCGCCTCGACAGTCTGAGCAAAATGGGCGGAACCACTTTTCGTGTCGTTTTCTTCCACCTGGAATCCAACGTTAACATGCAATAGCGCCACCTACTGCTTCGGAGTGTGAACCGTAGACGATGGGCTACCTGCATAAGCTGTTTCTTACATTAAATAAAACAAAAATCCTTGACAACATCCACTGACAATTGATTCCAAAATGTTATTTAACTTAACCCATTAATGTCCGCGGTGGAAATTTAAAATTTCCTTTGCAGCACTTAAAGTAATAGCCAAGCTAATACTGTAGCCTACCATTATAAAGCAACAGATAATTGTTTTTTCTTGTGGAATCTATATTGTCAGAGCCCAGATCATGTGTGTAGAAAAAATGATGAAGATTTGAAATTATCTGTTGCTTTATCTTGGTACAGTATTGAGATTGATCAGACTTTAGGGCCATTTATATAGTATTCCTATGGGAATTCCAAAATCAATAAAATGTCTATTTTAAATCTCCACCTTTTCACCCCAACTCAACATCTCTAACACTTTGTGTGTGTGAATCTATATTGCCAGAGCCCAGATCATGTGTGTAGAAAAAATTATTAAGATCTGAAATTCCTAACCTATTTTTCAAGAGGTGTTTTGTATTGAAAATTTAAAAAAAATCATGCCATTTCACACAAATCAAACGCATGGGTATTGAGCTAGTTTTCTCATCATTTCTCCCTGAAAACACATTGGAGAATCATTTTTATAATTGATTTTTATTTGAGTCCATTTGGCCCCTACGTGCAAAACAAATCTTGAACATGTGATCATGGGAACCTATATTTACACTAGTTTTTTGTGAAAACTGATAAAATCAGAGACCCCTTGTGACTAACTACTAAAAATAGTATGATACAGAAATGGCTGTATCTAAAGAACTACAAGGAGTTTTATCAAATGCTATACCGTTGGATTCAGAACAAGTTGAATTTCAACTTCAAGAATATGTGCTTTGTATAAATCTGATATTTAGTATGTTAAATTAATGTTAAACTAATTTTTGAGATTTTTTTGCATTTCTAAAAAGAAATCTAAATTTGTCTGTAAAGGCATGAAGAATATGTGAAATCAAAATTTTTGATTTTGGTATGTATAGCCACATGCCTTGACAGTTCTCTCTGCAAATTGTGTGTTTTTACCTCTAACAGAAAAAAATCTTAAAAAATCTAAATTTAGTAGTTAGTGGGTAAAATTCATTTAACACCACGTTCACTCCACTCTGCTGTCATCATTCCTTTCTCTGAGACATCTTTCATCTTTTAATAACATGTTCACATTAACCTGTAGATTAGATTTGATTAAATTTTTGCTGCTCCGCCTGTTATTATTGCATTTTGGAGCAGTTTTTTTTCCTGGTTCATTGCTTGGGAAACTCGTTACTGTATTAGTCTGCTGGAAACCCCTATATGGCCTATATGAAACCCAGCAATGTTGTTTCCTATGAACTTTTATGATTAAAATGTCATCTATAGGCTTAGCAGAATGAGATTAAGCTTGGTTGCTAAGAGTTGCATGTTGGGCAATTTGAGCAATTAGCATAATGAGCTAATTAATCGCCAAAAACTGGAAATGGCTATAATTTTGCCTCTAGTTAACTTAGAAAGGTGATCTAAGAGTCTAAGTCCATGTTTGTGATGTCCAGAAATTAATCTATTACCATGGTGCAGTCATGCAACCTTTCCTCATTAGCATAATTTGCATAAATTATGTAGAAATTTGGTCAAAATCAGGAAATGGCTATATTTTTCGCTTTTAGTCAACTTAGAAAGATGATCTTAGAGTCTAAGTCTATGTTTTGATGTCCAGAAATTCATCTCTTGCCATAACTAAATCATGCAACTTATCTTCATTAGCATAATTTGCATAAATTATGTAATAATTAGGCTGAAACCAGGAAATAGCTATATTTTTGCTTTTAGTCAATTTAGAAAGGTGATCTTAGAGTCTAAGTCTATGTTTGGATGTCCAGAAATTAATCTTTTGCCATAACTAAGTCATGCAACCTTTCCTCATTAACATAATCTGGATCCACGTCCATTTAAGAGTGGCATGGTATTAGATATTATTTAGTTTTTATTTTATATCTTTATATTTTATATCCGATTATTACAGGAATCACATGTCAGTCCATTTGTCTTCCAGTGTAAAGGACACACAAGGCTTGCTGCATCAGAAAACCTTTATTTAAATCACAGACCATAGAGACGCTTTGTCTTTCACAATAATCAGTCCAACGTAAAACATATATTCCATTTGAAGAATATGTAGCCTATCATTCATATTAAATGTAAATCGTGTACAGAGTGAGAACAAGGCACAATCCACAATTAAAATCCCAATGTGAATCAGACCTACACTTACAGCTCTCGGAGAAAAGTCTGCTAATTTTTTTTTGCAGCAATTAATTTTTACATGTGACTTTAATTTTGTCTTAATCTTTTGTTGAGCTTCCCATTCCAGCCATTACGCTACTACCACATTTGTTGTAGATTTTGCTCCTAGTGACAAAAAGGGGCAAACTTCTGGGAATATGTAGTGCTAAAGTTTGCTAGTTTGCGGCAAATATGGCACTCTGATTAGTAACACTAATCACAGCTGTTCAAAACCATTATCTAACCATTATCTAACCTTCACAATTCCGGAAACTTGTTTCAGCGATCGCATCAATCAACGTTACTTTTATCGCAGAGCCAAACGAGCATCTACGATCTGCTCTATCGGAGATTAAAAGCGCTGTGTGTAGCGTGTGTTTCTCAAAATTAAGACTACATTTCCCATAAACCCTGCCGCTCCACCTCCCTGGCGTCGCTCCGCAAGATGAAGGACATGAAGTTGAAACTCTGCAGTTAGAAGAGTGGAACTGGGAGACAGTTTGTGTCGTCCTGGCAAAGTAAAAAAAACATTTCACACAGTTTGCTCTGGAAGAACAGCGCCCTCTTCCTGTTTTGTGCCATAAAGCAATCCAGCAGATTTCCCTCCAAATCTGACCAAAGATGCTCTATACACACAAGATGACACATTACAAGCTGCGCCAATGGTATGAAATGGTATACACTTCCTGTCTCGTAAGTGATTGGGTTAATGTTATGGGCTTACAAGTAAGTAAATGTCGGAATTTATATGTATCTAGGTTATATTTGCATAATGTATTTATATTTTCTTTCGCTAACATTAGATATTTACACAGCCAACAGCCATATTTAGCATTACGAAAATTAGTTAGCTAGGGCGTTTGCGAACGTTCGTTGACGTTAGCTTAACGTTTTAACACATTTTAACGCTAGACAAAGATGCTCTATATGATGATGTCGCCAGATCTCGCGAGAGTGTGTTGCTGAGACAGAGACAGGTCTCGAACAAAGTTAATTTTCTCCGACTGAAAAATGCCATTTTAGTGTCAGAATGTTCGGAAGATACGCGGCTTGTGAAAAATGGGTCCAATATTTACTTCGGTGACTATGGGGCGAAAGAATCGGTCATAATCTGTGCTCACGTTCACTTCTCCCATTGGAGTGAACAGACTCAGGACCTGCCGCTGGTCTCCTAAAGGGGGCGGGGCAGTGGAGAAACCCACGTGACACAGATACAGGAAGTGACTCGCAGTTGCACCATCTTGTTTCTAAACCGTCTCTGATCTGACCCAGATTTGGGTAATATTTAGCATCTGGAAGCTGAGGTAAACGATAACGCAGCGTTAATCTGGACTAACATGTAACTTCAACAGGTGAAGGGTTTCGATTGGACGGTTGCCTCTAGCAGACGGGGCTGATGGGCACGCCCCTCTTGGGTTTATAGGCCGTCGTCCTGGTAACCATCGTGATGCAGTCGATGATTGGACAGACACTGAGGCACAGGGTGCAGCCGGTGCAGCTGTCAGTCACTAAAGGAAGGTGGGTCTCTGGATCGAAAGTTATAGCCTGGAAAAGGACAGAGACCAAGTCACATTAGAGCAGTGGTTCTCAACGTGGGGTCCGGGGACCACCAGGGGTCCTTGAAGGGGTTCCAGGGGGTCCCCAGCGAATTGATGAATTGTTAAATTTCACCATTATTTCATTTACAAGAAGTTAACACAGTTAGAGAATGTAGAAGTATGACTGTTTTGATCATAGTTTCTCTGTTATCGCTCTACCTACAATACAGATAGTCATGGAATTCTGGACAAAGTCATATCTAACAATAAAAATATGCTCAGATCATCATCAAAAATGTAAAGGGACCACAACATAAAAGGATAAGGCTGATACCAACATTTTTTTTGACTGAGGCTGCTGATAGTCTGCTATGGTCTATGTTGTCACACTAATGAAGCCGCAGACAGATATAGATAAATAGATAGATAGATAGATAGATAGATAGATAGATAGATGTATAGATAGATAGATGTACCTGGTATCCAGAGTCATTACAGGTCATGTAACATTTACCACAGTTGATACACATCTCCTCATCTATCAGAGCCTGGACCTGAGAACACAGAGGAAGGCCAAGGTTAGAATCGATTTAAGTTTATTGAATTTTAAAGTAACAGTCTGTGACATTTTCATATAATTAAATATCCAGTTTTCTACTTTATCTGATTGCTATAACACAATAGCGATTCAACCTATAGTCAGTTCATGAAAGCTTTTCCATTTGCTGTTCTAAGCAGCCGGTGTCTGGTCGCTCTTTCCTGGGAAAAATCCTCTGGCGCACAGAAAGTGATGCGTTTTATGTTTCCCGTTTGGAACAAATAGAAGAAGAACTGGGTAGTTAGCATGAGCAGTGATAGCCACCATGGCTGAACAGACAAAGAAAAGAGAAACTCATTAACACAAAATCCAAGGAAAAAGACGTCACAGTACTGGACACTTAGAAGTCTGCTTCTATGACTTTTAGGCTCCAAAATAATAAAAATGCAAAAAAAAAGAGAGAAAGCCATGTGTACCTGCTCCTTGTTGTCAAGGTCCTGGTACGCTCCAATGTGGCGCAGCGCTCTGGCTATCACTTCCTACACACACAGGAAAACACATTTACTTAAGTCGTAAGTAAAGATGCATCATGTGGCCTTTGGAACAATGACACTATATGAATCTGTGTGTGTGTGTGTGTCTGTGTGTGTCTGTGTGTGTGTGTCTGCCACACCTTGACGGCTGGAACAGGTTTCTTGGATGTGGCGACCCTGGTGCCGTTGGCTTCCGTGATATCGTTGCCACCGGTGTCTCTCAGGCGTTTCTTGTACTTGGCGATGGCCTCCGTCTTCTCCTGGAGGAAGGGGCCGAAGCTAGGTAGGCTCTACACACACACACACACACACATACACACACATGCACATACATACATAAACGCATTAGTGCACACAAATTCATATTTTAGCAGTTGCACAAAAGGAATTCAAAGTTAAAACATTGAATTGAATGTTGTTTTCGGTGATAAAAAATAGTAGTAGTCATAGTAGCAGTAGTAGCATTAGTATTAGTAGTATTAGCATTAGTAGTAGTAGTAGTAGCAGTACCTTTCCCACTAGTTCCGCCAGTCTGGGAACTGGTTTTCCTTTCTGATGTTTCTCTGTTGGAGGAGACTGGCCATCCCAGCCGTTCAACTCCAGGCTCTTCAGATACAACAAGGCCTTCAGACCTGAACAGATAGATACATGATTAAACTATTCATAATGACATTATCATTGTATATATCAATGATATTATCCATCGTGTTACCCTTGCAAGCTCTTTAAACAGAACAAAGCTTTAAGGTCTGGGCTCACCGGCTGATTTTTGGGTTAGGGTTAGGTGTAGGGTTGGGTTTAAGGTTTGGGTTAGGGTTTATGCAGGGTTTAGGGCATGGAGAATGGGTTCCAATAATGACTTAAAGGAATAGTTCACCCAAAAATGAAAATTCTGTCATCATCTACTCCCCCTCATGCCAGCTGAAACACAGGTGAAGTTTGTCCATATAACACACAGGGAGGATGCCAGCACAACTCCATAGCAGCCTTCTCCAAAACAACTGAAGTCAGTGGGGACCAGTTCTTCAGAGTTCCAAAAAGACCTACAGTATATTTACACCATCATTTAGTGCAAATCTTAACTACAGCTGATTGATTTTGCAACAAATAATGGTGTATAGGTCTTTCTATTCACAGTGTGATTGTTTGGCTGTTTTTGTTTTGGAACTCTAAAGAACAGGTCCCCACTGACTTCAGTTGTTTTGGAGAAGGCTGCTACCAAGTTGTGCTGGCAACCTCCCTGTGTGTTATATGGACTAACAAATTTCACCTGTGTTTCATTTGGCATGAGGGGGAGTAGATGATGACAGAATCTTCATTTTTGGGTGAACTATTCCTTTAAGATGTAGATAGATAGGGAGGGTTAGAAAGGCCTGTTTAGCTGAGCAGGTTGATAGTTAGTAGTCTGTTAACTTTAGTGTGCATTGTATAGTCTACTGATTGAATTTTGCCCAAACTTGTGGGAATGATGCATCTCACCGCTGTGTTCACGCGTTTTATTGGTCAATGTAAAAAAGACATGGTTCATCCCTTTTCTTAAATCTATCTACAAAGTTTTGTGATGACTGGACCGACAGTCATTGATTTCGACTTGGGTTTGTAGAAACACACATTGAGAGACACATACCCACGCAGTAATCCTCAATCACTGTGAAGTCCTGGTTCTGCACCGCACTACACACCTAAAGTAGAGAGACACAGAGACAGAATCAACACCAATCAATGAAAGACATCAGACTTGTTCAAAACCCTGACATCATTGTGCAGATATGACTAAATTGCTGTATATTTTTGTCCAAAATCTCAGCTTGTCGCTGCCTCTGATGGTTCAAATTTCCATTTAATGGATGAATGAATGATGTTTGACATAATGGCATAATTCTTATTTATTCTAGCCGTGTTCAAGTCTCTGGTAATCAGAACCCCTTCTTTGGTCTTCTTTACCCTGTCACACTGATTGACTTCAACTGAACCATAACAATGTAGTACTAGTAGTAGTAATTAGGGTTTGACTGATGTGATATGGGTCTTTGAAGGATGATATGAATGGCGATATTTTTGTTTTGAAGCAGCCAATAGCCAATATTTTTGAGCCAATACTCAATATCTTGAAATTTGACCATTTTGATTCCAATTTTTTTGGTAAATTACAAGTATTCAGTGTTTCCAACAGAATTGTATTTTTCCCCCCAGAATGTTACTACTACTACTAATTATAATAAAGCATATTCTACTACTGGAGTGGAATCCACTCAAAATGTCTCGTTAGAATCAATTCAGGTAAAGGGCTTCACAGTGGTATCGAACAATTATAGAATACCATATTTCCTCTAATAGTGGCCGATAGTCAATTAAAAGCCGGGTCTCTGATAATGTCCGGGGCCGTGGTCGACACGAACAAATAAAGGCCGGCCCCAAATACAGGCCGGGGAAAAAAACAAAGGAAAAAACAACGGTGGATACCGGTAAACTCCTGGTGCCTGTTATATAATGTAACTGTAGTTTGTAGTAACGTACAAGTGCCACAAGATGGCAGTAGCTACATTCTCTGGAGCATGCTGTTGTCGATTACCATAATTATCGGTAATGCATTGCAGTAACAAAAAAACGTCTACCTAACGAACCCCAACAGAAGCAGATCAGAAAACAAGGAGGCTTCGTACTAAAATATGAGCAAATATACTTATCAAACAGAGGGAATTAGACATAAAGGCCTGTCTCTAATATAAGTCTGCTTCCAATAAAGGCCTGGTACCCTCTGCAGTTGAGGTAAATAAAGGCCCGGGCCAATATTAGAGGAAATACGGTATGTAATAAATGCATCATATCAACACTGACTGGCTGATATCTGATTTTTAACCAAAGGCGAAGAATGGCCCCATATATCGGCCAACCATTACATCAGTCTGGCCCTAATCATTTGTAATAGTAGCATTTTTAGTAGTAACAGTAGTATTTTTGTCACCTGTAAAACCGAGGCTCCGGCATGGAGGAACTGTAGTCCGGTCTCTGCTGAGTCGATGCCCCCAGTGGCCAGAATAGGAAAACCAGGCAGCGCTCTGCCGATGGCCGACACTGCTTTAAGAGCAATGGGTCTGATGGCATTACCTGCATAGATAAATAATGCTGTTATTTTTATCACTAGTATGGAAGAAGTAGTAGTAGCAGCACAAAACTTGAATCGATTGAACGGTCTTTCCCATTAAAATCAACGTAAAATCAAGGAGTCATTCCTATGTTCCCAGGATCCTATGTTCCCAGGATCCTATGTTCCCAGGATCCTATGTTCCCAGGATCCTATGTTCCCAGGGTCCTATGTTCCCCAGATTTATATGGCACATAATGGGAACATGACAAAGGGTCCTATGTTCCCCAGTTCTACATATGTGCTCTCCCAGGGTCCTATGTTACCAGGGTCCTATGTTACCAGGGTCCTATGTTCCCAGGGTCCTATGTTCCCCAGCTCTATATAGCACATAATGTATTCACGTGGCATCCCAGGTGAATACAATTGACTGCAATTAACTGACGGGATGGATGGATAGTGGGGATGCACAGATGCACAGTGCATAACAAAAGGCTACACAACCTTTAAAAATGTGTACTTTTTATTGCCTTGGGGCCCGAAATGAAAATCAATCACAGAACAAGTTGGATAATCAAGTCATTTTGCTTTGATTTCTGACTTGTTACAAATGGCTCTTAGAATGAGGATTGGGTGAATTCTCCAGTAAATTAAGTGTGTGTGTGTGTGTGTGTGTGTGTGTGTGTGTGTGTGTACCGACCAGACACCCCTCCGTACGTGGTGCGTTTGCCCTTCCCCACGCCCGGCCAGGGGGAGCCGTCGGCCTTCAGTCCCATCATGCCTGACACCGTGTTGGTGGCCGTTACTCCGTCTGCCCCGCCTACAATACAAGACAACAACAACAACAACAACAACCACAGATAATGAAAAACGATAGAATTGATGGAGAGGAAAAGGGAAAGAAAACGTCAAGAGGAAGTGGGTTTACCTTCATAAGCAGCCGTGGCGATGTCGACGATGTTGGTGACGTTTGGTGTCAGCTTGGCAAAGAACGGGATGGAGGTGGCTGCCCGCACCCAGCGACAGATGTTACGCACCAACTCTGGGTCCTAATGACACACACACACACACACACACACACACACACACACACACACAACATTTAGCATATTAAATTGTGTACTTTTATGAGACTGTAATAAGGTTCCAACTGAGAGTAGTTTTCCAAGATATTAACCTCTGCCAGTATACTGTACATGTTACCTCTGTGCATGTATATGGATGTATTTATGTATCTGTGTGTGTGTGTGTGTGTGTGTGTACCTGTCCACAGGCCAGTCCCATGCCTCTCTCCCCCATCCCATGGGGACAAGACAGATTCAGCTCCAATGCATCTGCTCCCGATTCCTAAACACACACGTTTTTTTTTTCCCATTATTTCTTCCCCAAAAAGCAGAATTTTTAACCTCTGTATGTATGAGGTTATATCACCAGTGATGGTTATGAAGTGTGTGTGTACGGTTGTTGGAATGTTAAAAGCTGCTTAACACGTTCTCACCTCAGCCATCTTGGCCAGTTCTGTCCAGTCAGCCATGTTGTAAGCACACATTATACTGGAGATCACCACCTGACAGATAGACGGGGGGGGGGGGGCATTAAGGTTAATGGAAGGAAAGCAAGAGGTGGGATGATGGATTGGTCTCCACCCGTCCCTCATCCATCACAAATAATATCTCAGACAATATAGATTTTAACAAAACTTGGGAGAATGATGCATCTCACCACTGGGTTCCAGCATTTCCAACATTACACTGGACTGGAATTTAATAACCAGCCACATCTCACACAAGGCTTTTTCATTTATTTAGCGATCGGCCCGGGGGGGGGGAGGACTGCATAATTTGTACAACCAACCAACAGGGGGCGCCACAAATACCAAAAACAAACTTCTCATGAACACAAGCACAGAGAAGCAAGAATGTACATTGAGAAAGAGTCTTTGACCCCTTTCACATTTGTTGAACTGGTTACTGATTGGCCCAAAAGGGGACTGTATCATTGGCGGAGGTCAACATGTTTACTATTGCCTTGTTTATCATTAATGATAATGGCCAGCGGCTGCAAGGTGGACCAAACAAAACCAGTCTTCTCTGCCACAAACCCAAAACAGTGGTAAATGTATCTATTGATCATTTATGAAACCTACATTTACATCGTCTTTTTGCAATGGGAATAAAATGTTGCATACCGTCGACAGCTGAGTACAGCGTCTGACCCGCTTTTTCATGTTAGACCGGACCAGACCAGAATAGACCAGGGGCCCGATTCACAAAACCCTTTTTTTTTTCTCTTAACTTTAGTCTTAAGAAAAAAAATAGGGAAAAATGCTATTCTCAAAAACAGTTCTTATATATTTTCTTAACTTTATTCTTATGTTTCTTCCTAAGAAAAAACTTACGAATGAATGGTATTCTTGAAATGAAAGTTCTCAAATTTGTTCTTTATTTTTTTCTTAACTTTAAGACAGCCCTTCACCTGTCTTAAAACTCCTACAGTGAAAAGGTAAGCCTCTAATATCATATATTTAAACACATTTTAGACAAGTAGGTTATAGTTCAAAGTCTTCATAGGTTCCCCTACACCTAACATTAAGATGAACATTTATTGTAAAGCTTTATTTGGTGTAGGGCCAGGTAGGCCTCTGTCTCATGTTTATTGAAAATAAGCTGCAAATTTTACAGTTACCAACAGCAACCAATGTTTAAATCTTTGCTCTAGTTGCTCTAAATAGGTTTTTCCCCAATTGCTTTGTAGATGGAAGCACTTTGGGTTGCCTCCTAGCCTTGTCTCCTAGCCTCCTAGCCTTGTCTCCTAGCCTCCTAGCCTTGTCTCCTAGCCTCAATGGCAGTAAGCCTAGTTTATTAACCAGAATTAATTCAGGCCCTATTTTGAGAAGTTCTTAAGTAGGAAAATTCAAGAAATGTGTAAGAAATGAGACTGTTACTAAGAAAATATTGAGGAATTGCACTTAAGAGCCTTCTTAAGAACTTCCTAAAATTTCCTCTTATGTCATTTCTTAAGATCTATCTTAAGAACACATTGGTGAATCCGGCCCCAGATGTATAACTTACATTGTTGGGGAAGTCCTTCTTGAGCTCGGCGACCGACTGACACCAGTAGGCCGCCGTTTTCTCACTGATGAGTTCAATGTTGAGGAAGGAGCCCTGGCCCGGTCCGAACACGTGACCTGAGGTGGTGCCGCGCACAATACGAGGAGACACATTGGTCACCAGGTCCTGCGGAGAGACAGATGTATAGAGGGCTTTCAGGTGATGTGGCATGCTCTCTGGCGGCCATATTGGAGGTCAACAACTCTCGCCAACAATGGCTGTGAACAGCTGAGTGCTTTTCTAACCTCATGACTTGGCTTTTGACTTGGAACAGTATGGAATATAAATAGTAAACGTCTGTGCTGTTTTTGACTGGAAATAAATATATAGGATCATTGTTGTATTTAGACAATGTCAGCTTGTTAGCTAGCTAACCATAGTATCTGGTCAGCCCACACTCTTGTTGTAAACATATCTGATTTGCACACTAGCTAACGATACGTAGCTACTAGCGAGTAGCGGATAGCAGTTGCATGTTAAAATAATAAGAAAGAAGAAGAAGAAACTGTATCCGACCCCATAGTTCCCAGGGTCCTATGTTCCCAAGGTCTTAAGTTCCCAGGGTCCTATGTTCCCAGGGTCCTATGTTCCCAGGATCCTAAGTTCCCAGGGTCCTATGTTCCCAGGGTCCTTTGTTCCCAAGGTCCTAAGTTCCCAGGGTCCTATGTTCCCAGGGTCCTATGTTCCCCAGTTCAATATTCTGTTAACACACATTAACCCTCCTATTGTGTTCGTGTCAAATTTGAACCGTTAAAATATTTCATAAATATTATCCAGTTTTTTTTCATTGGAACAAGGCTTCAAATCAGCCATATAAACACAACAAAACCAATGGTTATCATTTTATTTGATTTTGAAGGTCTCTAACCCTAACCCTAAACCCTAGAACTGGGGAACATAGGACCCTAGGAACATAGGACCCTTTGTCATGTTCCCATTACGTGCCATATAAATCTGGGGAACATAGGACCCTGGGAACATAGGACCCTGGGAACATGGGAATGACTCCATCAGGGCCACACCTTACCATACCCAACTGACGCCCGTGTGACCAATGTAAACAGCCTGACCAGTGCAAATCCCCCACTTGTTTCCACATTTGTGCAAACAGGTGTATGTATGTGTGCATAGGCATGCCTAGGTAAGCCTGCATGTGTGTGTGTGTGTGTGTGTACCTTGTCCAGTCCAAATGTCTTGGTCAGAGCAAAGCCCCATCCCTGTTCAAATGCTCTTCTGATCATAGCCGTGCTGGTGGTGGGAGGGGCGGACGCCAGGCCAAACGGGTTGGGAAACTTTATCCCACAAACCTCGACGCTGATGTCCACCTGATCTATAGCACTGTAAAACAAGGGCAGCTTGGGAACCGAGTCCACCGTCTGGCCATACAGGGACTAGAGGAGGAAAGAGGAGGGGACAGATATTGAACTTACGGAGTTTCTTTAAAGGTATAATATGTAACATTCCCGCATTAAAATATCTAAAAACGACTAGACCTATGTTATATATTTTGTTGAATAGTGTACTTAACATTATCCCAAATGTTTCCAACAATGTTCAAACCCAGAGAAATCTGTAATTTTATTCAAGGTTACAGTGCGTTTCATTTGGTCGCCTGTCAATGGCGTCATATCCCCTTTACCCCCTAACTTTACACCAGATGATCCGTCAGAGAGTGAGGAAGGAAGTCGGCCGACTAGCTAGCTAACTAGCTAGCAAAAAAGATGTTGCTTCTTCGGTCAAAGCTTTTCTCTTTGTCTTTACTGAAGAGAATAAACATGTTGGACGTGATTTTTGCCGTTGCCAGAAACTCTGAAAGCTTTAGCTCTGTTTGCTCTGGAAGAACAGCGCCCTCTTCCTGTCTTGTGCCGTAAAGCAATCCAGCAGATTTCCCTCCAAATTTGACCCAGTGGCACACAAATCTTCTTGTCATTGGTTTTGCTTGTTCATAGTAATTATACTAATATCTCAAAAGGAAAATGCTTTTTGATGTTAAAATGCTATACGTTTTAGCTCACTGACCCAATACTTAAGCTTTAAAAAGACCAACTTTAACTCATTGTTGCAGTACTCAAGCATTATAAAGACCCACTTTCGTTCAATGTCCCAAAACTTTGGCTATCCAGATTTACCTGTATGTATCTGTGAATATGCCAGGAGGCCTGTTTGCCATCATTAACTGATTCCACAGTGGTGTTAGCCAGACCAGCAATGTCTCCCCCTGCAAACACCCAGGGTTCACTGGTCTGCATGGTGTCTGTGTTCACTTCTGGAGTACCCCAGCGGGTCAGCTTTATAGGAGCCATGGCCTGAGTCACTATAAACAGACAACACGTGGATCAGATTAAAGTTAATTAGAAAGAAGAAGTTAGAAATACAAGGCAGTAGTAAACATGTTGTCCCACACCAACAATGCAGTCACCCTCTGGGTCAATCAATACCGTCCTACAAACGTGAAAAAGTTTCAAGTCTGTTAGGTAACCATGCAAATACATTTTGTACAGCAGTTTGCATTGTCTGCCCATCCTTTCTTTTTGGCAATTGTGGAGCCCCCTATTTTCAAGAAACTAAAAATAGTGGAAAATCCAATATGGCGTGCATTGATGGTTATATGGGCAATTTGTAGAGCAAGGATAGCTGGATATGTGAACCAAAAATGTCAGAATGCAGTGGTAGATGCATAATTTCCCCAAGTTTAATCAAAAGCTCATCAGTGGTATCTGAGATATCACATGAGAGACAGACAAACAAATGAGTGGACACTGACTGGCTTTTCCTGACAAGAAAAAAACTAGAAATAACCGCCTCGCGGTTATATGCCTCCGCCAATAAACTTTGTTTTATCATTGCAAGGACAGTCTTTATTTATTGAACATATATAATTAATGTGATTATTAGGTCAATTTAAAGGAAAACTTTATGATGTCACAGTGACGTTGACCTTTGAACTTTTGGATATAAAATGTCATCACTTCATCATTTTATCCTATTAGACATTTGTGTGAAATTTTGTCATAATTAGCGTATAAATTCTTGAGTTATGGCCAAAAACGTCTTTTGTGAGGTCACAGTGACCTTGACCTTTGACCTTTGACCACCAAATTCTAATCAGTTCATCCCTGAGTCCAAGTGGACGTTTGTACCAGACGTAATGAAATTCCCTCCAGGCGTTCCTGAGATATCGCGTTCACGAGAATGGGATGGACGTGAGGTCACAGTGACCTTGACCTTTGACCTTTGACCACCAAAATCGAATCAGTTCATCCTTGAGTCCGAGTGGACGTTTGTGCCAAATTTGAAGAAGTTCCCTCGAGGCGTTCCTGAGATAATCGTGTTCACGTGAATGGGACGGACGGACGGATGTACGTACGTCATACCAGGTGAACCCCAACAGACAGCTAGACGGGTAGATTGTTAGTACGTTAGCCCGCTAGTCAGTTGATTAGTTAATTACCTTGCGGCTCGTTAAGCATGGAACCAAAGGCGCTGATGATGTAATCGGCCTTCAGCCTGACGATTTGCTCATTGTCTTCCAGCCAATCCCCTTCCTCGGTCTGCTCGGTGCGACAGAACTGTAAGGCGGCGATGCGGCCGTTCTTCATGATGACCTCACGAGGAGACAAGAAGGGCAGGAACTCGCACTGCTCCTCCTTAGCCAGCTCCATCTGACAGAGGGAAAAACGATCGATTTACCTATCCATCCGTCTTTCTATATACCCATCCATCCAGCCACCCCTCCCTCCCTCCGTACCTCCTCGGGAACGGCCCTGATGTTGGTGAACCCCTTCCTGAAGCAGACGAAGACTCTCCTGGCTCCGCAGCGAAGGGCCGAGGTGGCGCAGTCGAACGCGGTGTCGCCGGCCCCCAGCACGATCACCACCCCACTCAGCACGGGCAGGGACGAACGACACCGGCACATACCTGGGGAGAGAGAGGGAGAGAGAGAGAGAGAGAGAGAGGGAGAGAGAGAGAGACAGAGAGAGAGGGAGAGTGATTTGACTGAGGGTGGCAGGTTGGGGAATTTTTGCCATTCTCTGATTTTCTACCTGTAATTGGGAGAAATTATGTGAATGCACCTTTAAAAACAGTTGTGTATGTGTATGTGTGTATCAACTTAGTTACATTATTACATTACTGTTTATCAGAGACAATATTTCCAAAGCAATTTACAAAATGTAATTATTTTCTTACAATTTTTCAAAAACCAACCACGTTTAGGTAGAAAGTTGTTAGAGTTTATGGGTACATATTTGTGTGTGTGTGTGTGTGTGTGCGTGTGTGTGTGTGAGTATTACCTGGTTTGCTGGCAGCCGCCACCATGGGCAGAAAGTCTTTGGAGGTATAGAAGCCTTGTTCCATGGTTAAACCCTTGAAGATTTTAGCTCTGTTGGCCTGAGGGAGACCTGGATACACACACACACACACACACAAAAGAGAGAGAGAGAGATGAGAGAAAGGGAGTTCTACAATTATTTGGACAGATTATGATTATTCATTGAGCAGTCTTCTGTTGTATGCTGTCAAATGCATTATGTACAATGCCTTCTAAAAATTTGAAACCCATAAAGATCATTAGACTGTTGACATTGTATTGTCAAGTCCTTCCCAGCCTTTTTGCATTGCATTAGACCTCTAAGCAGGGATGTAGTGGAGGGTAAATCCATTTTGACTCAGTTTGAGAAGAAAGATAGAAGAAAGATAGGGAGTTAGAGAGAGAAAAACCTCAAAGCTGTTGTCGTGTGGAAACCTAGTAACTCTAATTTTTGGTGTTTTTCATGTTTTAACTGAAGGATTACATCATTCCTCCATGGTTGGAGAAAATTCAATGATCCTTGGTGCCAATGAAACCCCAGTGGTTAACTAGGATAAAAAAAATGGGCCTGACACACAAAGTTTGACATGTTGGAGATGCAAGTGTTTTTCACTTTTGATTGACAAGTGGCACTGACCAATCCCGATGAAGACAGCCTTGAATCCATCTTCTTTCAGGGACTTCATTGTCATGTCGTTAACGCCTAGACCCTTCTCACACACCACCTGGCTCACACACACACACACACACACACACACACACACACACACACGGAAAGCATGTTTAAACAGGACAGTGTAGGTGAGCTCTTAATATAATATTATTGTGATTCTTATTATTCTGCAATATCCTCAATATGATGAAACAACACTGCAATACTATGATTCTTCCTTTTCTGATTTTCTTTCATTCGATCACAATGAAAAGCTATGTTAATAATTCCTGAATCAATAAACATATTAGTAAAAAGCCACAAATTAATTTCTAAATAAAATTCAAGGGCATTTAGCAGGATATATTTACTTGTTTTGGTGGAAAACTTTTAATCACCTGTTCAATATTTGCTATTAATTTTGGTGTAACATCGGTCTATAATCTAAACAATTAATGAAAAAATGTCCCTCAAATATGGAACTCAAAATAAATCTGACAGGTACCCATTAGGCTGGTACTACCATTTGTCACCAAAAGAATGCAATAATATAAAAATAACCAACATAAAACGTAATAATGTATACGTTATCCGCCAGAAGATTATTATGTAATGTATTCCAGCATTACAACATTATGGACACTTCATTACATTTTTTCATTAAGTTTTTGTTTTTAATAAAATATGCTCTGCTGTGACATTATGAGTTGCTACAGCCATTACCTTGACTCCCAGGTCCTTCATAAGGTTGGTTTCGAACTGGACGACCTCATGGGGAAGCCGGAACTGAGGGATTTCTGATGTGCTGCAGGGAAGCAGATGAGTAAAACACTGCCTTAGAAATGGTATCAACACAAAGGTATGGGCAATATTATGAGCATCATTATCAAAACATTTAGATAGGATATGATATTATACAATATGATATGACATGATGAGATAAATAATATGATGTGATATATGATATGACATGATTTGATACAATATGATACTACACAATATATGATATGATATATGATACAGTATGATCACGTGATGTGATGCACTGCAATACAATACAATATACTACGATACGATATGATACAATATGATTCGATGCAATACAACACAATACATTCTGATGCAATATACCACTATACAATACGATACAATACAATACGATACATACCGATGCAATACACTACTACACTATACGATACGATACGATACAATACAATACGATACATTCCGATGCAATGCACTACGATACGATACGATACAATACGATACATTCCGATGCAATGTACGATGATACGATACGATACGATACAATACAATACAATACATTCCGATGCAATGCACTACGATACGATACAATACGATACATTCCGATGCAATGCACTACAATACGATACAATACAATACAATACGATACATTCCGATGCAATGCACTATGATACGATACAATACAATACATTCAGATGCAATACACTATGATACGATACAATACAATACAATACGATACATTCCGATGCAATGCACTACGATACGATACAATACAATACATTCCGATGCAATACACTACGATACGATACAATCCGATACGATAAGATACGATACAATACAATGCAATACGATACATTCCGATGCAATGCACTACTATACAATGCGATGCGATACGATACAATACGATACAATACATTCCGATGCAATACACTACTATACGATACGATACGATATGATATAACACGATACGATACAATACGATACATTCCGATGCAATGCACTACGATACGATACAATACGATACATTCCGATGCAATGCACTACGATACGATACAATACAATACAATACGATACATTCCGATGCAATGCACTACGATACGATACAATACAATACATTCCGATGCAATACACTACGATACGATACAATCCGATACGATAAGATACGATACAATACAATGCAATACGATACATTCCGATGCAATGCACTACTATACAATGCGATACGATACGATACGATACAATACATTCCGATGCAATACGATACGATACGATACAATACGATAAGATAAGATAAGATAAGATAAGATAAGATACGATACAATACAATACAATACAATAGAATACGATACATTCCGATGCAATGCACTACTATACGATACGATACGATACGATACAATACATTCCGATGCAATACACTACCATACGATGCGATACAATATGATACAATACGATACGATACAATACGCTACGATACAGTATGTATCAATATGATTCAATGCAATACAATATAATGCAATATGTCACGATATGATATGATTATGATTTGATACAATATGATATGATACGGTGTATAACACATTATGGTACAGTATGATACAATACAATATGATACAGTGCAATACAATATATGATATATGATAACCCACTGTTACTGACATTATACCAGTAAATTAAAAAAAATATTACCTCAGCCCTCCAATGTACTTCTGTTTCTCAAAGATGGTGATGTCATCGTATCCGAGGCGGGCCAGGAAAGAAGCGCAGCTGATTGACGCAGGGCCGCAGCCAATCAGAGCAATAGGGGCATGGTAAGACTCTGGCATCTCATTGGCTGGTGGGAGCTCAGGGTTCCTGATCTGAGGGATGCCCATCTTACCAAACACCTGAGAAAGAAACATACACATTTGAATTACTATACTTGTGAAGACCTTTTATTGAGTACATTCATTTCCTAACGCCTACCCTAACCTAACTACATGCCTAACCTTAACCCTTAACCTAAACTAAACTTTATCCTAATTCTAATCTTAACCCTAAACCCATCCTAATCCTAAACTAACCTTTAAGGAACTATACCAAGTTTCTGGCACACTGTCCCATTGGTCAACTTAGCCGTTAAGTGATGAGAACATAGATACTGTATGCATACACTATGTGCATAAACTATGTTAAGTGATATTAGGACACTAGCATTATGTCAAAAGAAGAAAATGATCATTTGTAGAAGTTCTAAAGCTAAACAGTAAGCAACCTGACATGGTATGCAGCTAAGTCTGGCTGCTTTGTGTTGGAGACTGGTCAAATTTACTGCTTTGAACTACCTGGGCTACTTTTCCTGTTTCTATAGGAAATAAAGGTGGTGAGCGATGGGTGACTGTGTACAACTACAGAATCACTGTGCAGTGGCTGAATTCATGGTTGCTCACCTGAAATTGTAAAAATAAACCTGGCTACATCAGCTATATTGAGTCAGTGATATATTTCTACAATTTCTGAATCTACAGGCCATATAATAAAAAAACTCAACTTTTTATTTCCACAAGGTCATAGTCCTAATACTTTGGATAATGCTAGTGGCTTAATAGCACAAAAATAGTGTATGCTTTTGTTAGCCTGGAGCCTACTAGCCTATCACTCAGAATAGTGTATGCTAAAGTGTTAGCCTGGAGCATACTGTCGCTCAACATAGTGTATACTTAGTGTTAGCCTGGAGCGTACTATCACTCAGAATAGTGTATGCTAAAGCGTTAGCATGGAGCCTAGTATCATTCAGAATAGTGTATGCTAAAGCGTTAGCATGGAGCCTAGTATCACTCACAATAGTGTATGCTAAAGCGTTAGCATGGAGTGTACTATCACTCAACAGAGATGGGACGGCATATTGAAATTCAATAGGCCTTATGGCAATACAAAAATGTGACAATACGTATCGTGGGGCAGAAAATTGCAATATTAGCTCCGTTTTATTCTGCTGTATTAATCGCAAATGAGACGGCATACCCATCAAAATTTCACAAGCTCTCCAATCAAATTATATTATTTGCTCTTTGTAATGACATTTTGAAATTGTTGTTTACATTCGAGTGAGCCAATGTCATCGCTAGAAAGATTTGTGTCTCAGAAACAAACATAATTCTGCACAGTCATGCTTTGTTGTCATTGAACGTTTATTTATTACATCATATAGTGATTGTATTGAATCGTGAACTCAATATCGCGTATCGAATTGTATCATGAGATAAGTGTATTGTATCGTCCCATCCCTACCTGTAACTGAGTACTGTGGGTTGGCTGGTGGATTATAAACTCTGCTTTATATATATTAGAAACTTTCGCTTTTCTACACAAATGCTCAAATAAGACCATGTCAGTGCCATTTCCCTGTGTGTTATATGTGTCTGGTAGACTACTAGACAGATGGACAGATAAATACTGTACCTCGGTGGCAAACTGTTGTAACCCCCCTATGTTAATGGGTCCTTCCTCAGAGGCGTACAGGTTGCAGCCCCCTACACACAGCTCTGAGGTGGGGCAAACCATTCCACAGGTCAGACCCAGGGGGTTGTCAGATAGGATGGCCCGCGCTGCCCCATAGTAGTTCTGGTTAACACACACACACACACATAGAAGAGAATGCATTGTGTACTAGCTGTTCAGAGGTCTTACCATTAGGCAAAGGTAGGCGACTACCTTAGGCCCCAGCAGCCAGAGGGCCCCACAATATACTAGAATACAACTTAAATAAACATATTTCTCATCAGTTTAAAAGAAACAGACACACTAAAAAGAACCCCTCTTTTCATTACAATAAAAATGTTTTAATCTTATGTCAGGTTATAGTGGTAATGGGCTATTCCACTTAACTTCTAGCGCAATATTGCCTCTTGACTTTAACCTTATTTTGCTTTGCCACTGCACCATTTTCTGCGAGATGCAAAGAACTTAGCAAGTGGTGGAAAATAGAAGGTATATAAGACATTAGATAAGAAATACAGGATAATAAATTAAAAAACGATTAAACAGATAATACTGTAAAGTGTATAAGAGGAGAGAATAAATTATAAAAAAAAAAAGGGGGAATGTTGGGATTCAGGGGGCCCCATGTTTGCCTTTGCCCAGGGCCCCCAAATCACTAAGTCCGCCCCTGTGTATGTTACCTAGCTTTACAATTCACTGAATGTGATGTGTGATTTATTGCAGTACAGAACTTTTCTAAAACAGCCTCACAACACTGGCATTCGGTGTATGTGTGTGTGTATATTTTACAGTACCTTACTGGAGATACTAGTAATGAATGACTTGATATCCAGGTTAGTGGGACAGCTCTTCTGGCAGGGAGCATCGGCACATTTTAGACACCTGGGCACAGATTTTATTGTAAATGTAACATTCGTTTGATGGTTTGACACAAGCACAGCCATTGAAATGAAAAATCCAACAGCGTACAAAAGCAAAACCACGATTAAAATCACATAAAAAGTCACATAATTGAATTGCGTACTCAGAAAGCAGTAGTCAAAGTTCTAAATCATTGCAATCATAATACTGTGTTTTATTGTTATATTAAATAATCTTTTGGTCAATGGAGACAGAATGCAAAATAATTTCTGATGAATAATTAACCGCATGAACTTTACTAGAACAAGCATGTTTTAATAGATAAGGTTACAAACTATATCCTTAATAAAAATTTGTTGCAATAAAACTTTGTGAAAAGTCAATTTTTTCTTAAGCAGCCCATATGTAATTACAATTCATGAACATAGTTTTTATATGGAAATCATGCTGCTACATGGATGCCATATTTCTAATGTAATGCCCTATAGAGAGGTCAAGCCTCCACCAGGGGGCAGCATAATGGCACACGGTTTGATTATAGTGAATTATGTTTCAAGATACTATCCAGGATGTGGTATTAAGGTAAAAAAAAATAAAAATATCCACAATAGTGTGCACTGTTCATTCTCTCTCTCACCTCAGCGATTCTCGTAGAGCTCCGCGCTCGCTCAGCGTCGTGTGTTTGATGTCGTCAAAGTTGTTCTCCAACTTCACACAAGACTGAAAGAAAGAGATAGAGGAGGGAGGAGAAGGATGAAGAGGCAGATGAGGCAGAGATGAAGGGAAACAGGAAGGGAAGAGGACAGGAAGGGAAACAGGGGGAGATGAGGATGGTGTAAAGGAGAATTGAATAGCTGAACGCTCTAACTTGACAAAAGCCAAGTGTGTGTGTGTGTGTGTGTGTGTGTGTGTTGCGTGTCTTACGTCACAGCCCTTCTCGGGGTTCCTCTTCCAGTGTTTTTTCTCTTTCTTCTTGGCTGCTGTGGAGACGATCTGGGCGTGAGTCTTCACTCTGGGATTTAGAGCCAGGATGCTCTATATGAAAATGAAGGGAAATAGATTAGCAGATAAATAACAACAGAACAGGACAGTATAGGCAGTGGTGGAAAGTAACTAAGTACATTTACTCAAGTATTGCACTAAAGTACAATTTTGAGGTACTTGTACTTTATTTGAGTATTTCCATTTTATGCTACTTTGTACTTATACTCCACTACATTTTAGAGGGAAATATTGTACTTTTTACTCCATTACATTTATTTCACAGCTATAGTTACTAGTTACTTTTCAGATCAATATTTTATATTTAAAACAGTTGATCATCTTTATAAAATAACTATAAAATAGCATTGTTATAGATTAGACTACCCAAAAGTATAGCTAAATTGTTAAGATTAGCTTCACGTTGACAACTTTAAAATGCTGCTTACATGTACATGTATGTCAATAAATCAGTATTAATATTCCAATAATTTATGAAAAATATAACTCTAAATGGGGACAGTTTGCATAATGAGTACGTTTACTTTGATACTCTAAGTACATTTTGCTGCTGATACTTATGTACTTTTACTTAAGTAAGATTTTGAATGCAGGACTTTTACTTGTAATGGAGTATCTTTACATTGTTGTATTGCTACTTTTACTGAAGTAAAAGATCTCAGTACTTCTTCCACCACTGAGTATAGGACAGGACAAGACAGATCGGGACAGTATAAGATAGAACAGTACAGGACAGGGGGATAGGACAGGACAGAACAAAAATTAGATATACCACTAGGGGACTAGGGGCTCATCTGACCAGTGCTAATAAGTGAAATTCAATATATCGCAATACAAAAATGTGACAATACGTATCGTGGGGCAGAATTAAGCTCTCTGTCCAAATTGCTAGAAAGATTGGTGGCTCAGAAATAAACATAATTTTGTTGTTATTGCGGTTGTATCGAATTGTGAATCAGATAAGCATATTGTCCCATCCCTAGAGGAACCTGTTGCTTTTCACCGGTAACAGGTTCCAACAGGTTAACTGTTATCTCTCTCTCTATAACATACAGTATAGCATACACACACACACACACACACACATAGGGGTCTGCTGACAAAAACATGCTATGATGTTATGGAACATTCTAGGAAGTGCGGTTGTTTGTGGTTGGGGGTCAAGGTGATAAGATACCGACCGGCTGCCAGGTCAATGTGCTGAGCTGATGTGACCTGTAGTATGAAAACATATCAGTGGTGGAAGAAACTTACAACTACTTCACTTGTGTAAAAAAAAAAGATAATGTAAGATAATGTTGTATCTGCAGGAAATGTAACGATGACTGATAGAAATGTCCCTTTAAATCCACTGAAAATGTAAAAAAAGTTACTAAATAGTAATAAATAACATAATATTGTTACATTAACCTGTGATTACTACTTCAAAAGTGTCTGATGAGAGTCTGGTGCCTCTTCAGTATTTGTATATGAAAGAAAAAACACTTCCTGGATTGATTAGAGTGAAAGTGAATTAGGGCTGGGCGATATGGTTGAAATCAATATCATGATAATCATAAGGATATATCTTGATATCAGTATATATCACGATACGGTTCATGTATGCAAAATCACGTTAAATAATCAAATTCATGTTCATCTCATTGAACCGAATGGTAATGTTAGGTGTGATGTCAAACAAAACAGAAATATTCAAATAATATTCCTACCATACCTCATTTTATGAGAGTTTTTAAGTAAAATTTGCTTGTCATCATCAATTCAGACAGCAGAAATGTGTGTCACGATATTAAAATATCTTCATATCATCACGATATGATTCCACTGAAAGATGATAAACGATAATATTGAATTATTGCCCAGCCCTAAAGTGAATTCATTCAAGCCCTAAATTAAACCCACAGAGAATAAGCTCATATGGCCAAGTAAAAACAGCAGCTTTCCCATTGGTAGTTTATAGGCAAGTACTTTACACCTATTGAACCATATCTGTGGGTAACATCTGTGAGAACATCTCAACAGAAAATTAAACAGATTACCAAGACTGGCTCTAAGCCTGCAATAATCAGCAATACATTTTGTTGCACCAATCGTTAAACCTAGTTGAAGGATAAACTAGTTTAAATATAAACCTTCTTTTACATGCCCGTTTAGTTTGTACTTCAAACCTAGATTCACTTAAACCTCCTTTAAGTTAACCTGGAGTTAAATTTTAACTCCAACTTTAAACTAACAGCTGATGAGATGTAACTTTCGTAATGGCAGCTTTGAGGTGACTAAACTAACTAAAGGTAAACTAAATAACTGCATTACCATCAGAACCATCAGATACTTCCCTTCCTATAGGCGTCTTAGTTACCTGTAGATACATTGTAGGGTAACTTACTAAGACAGTTGGCTGTCCTGCTAAAAGTAAGACAGGAAATACAAAAGGTTACCTCGATGTCAGGAAGATCTTTACTCAACATGGTTCTGCAGGGTAAAAGGTTTTCAGACAGTTCCCGATGAGCTTCTGCAACTTCAAAGTAGGTTTTCTGGATCAGGAGGTCCGAAGCACTGTCCGGGACGGCTCCGCACCCAAGTGGAAATATCAGGCCGACAGCTGACCGATCTTATGAGGCCCGGGCCGACCGGTTCTCTCGTCTCTCTCTGACTGTTATCTGTCGGTAAGATATGCAGACAGAGCGAGCTGATAGTGCTGTTTGAGGGTTGAAGTTCACTGGCGTTGGGGCATTGCACTTCACCTCTGGGTGAATCAAACACTGACCGTGGTTAACTTTTAGGTCCAAACTCCACTCCATGGACAGATTTTACCCAAGGGGGGCTGATACACCAAGAATTCTAAAGGGGAGTTAATTCACTAAACCCAGCAGCAGATACTACTATTTGGTCAATTTGATAGATGGACCGGTAACACTTTACAATAAGGGTACACTAAGTTAAGGGTTAGTTAATGCTTAATAGAGGGAACACTGGCCCTGAATGCTCCCTGATATGTTTTAGATACTGCTTCCAATCAGGCTCCTAGCAAATTTATCTTGATCTTTGCAAGAATTAATGTTACTTGCAGTGGAGATTGTTTTTTTTGTTTTTTTTTTAAACTTAAAGTCTATCTTCTACTGCTTTGAAGACTTTTGCTTCTTGATTAAAGCATTGTATGACAGTTTTGTAGTATAGTGCTATAGGCCAGTGGTTCATTTACAAGAAGTTAACATAATTAGAGAATGTAGAAGAATGACTGTTTTGATCATAGTTTCTCTGTTATCTCTCTGTTAATTAACAGTTACCTAATGTGTAATTTACTAATGGTGTTAATGTTAACTAAGGTATTAATTTATACATTATTTAATAGTTTATAAAGATGACTATTAAATAATGTATAAATTAATACCTTAGTTAACATGAACACCATTAGTAAATGATTACCAGACACATTAGTTCATTTTTAATTAAGGGTTAGTTAATGCTTATTAAGCATTACTAACCCTTAACTTAGTGACCCTTATTGTAAAGTGTTACCAATGGACCATTTAGAGGGAACACTGGCCCTGAATGCTCCCTGATATGTTTTAGATACTGCTTCCAATCAGGCTCCTAGCAAATGTTTCTTGATCTTTGCAAGAATTAATGTTACTTTCAGTGGAGATTAATTTTTTTTTTTTTTTTTTAACTTAAAGTCTATCTTCTACTGCTTTGAAGACTTTTGCTCATTGCTTTAAAGCATTGTATGACAGTTTTGTAGTATAGTGCTATAGGCCAGTGGTTCTCAACGTGGGGTCCGGGGACCACCAGGGGTCCCTGAGGGGGTTCCAGGGGGTCCCCAGCAAACTGATGAATTGTAAACTTCACCATTATTTCATTTAGAAGAAGTTAACATAATTAAAGAATGTAGAAGAATGACTGTTTTGATTATAGTTTGTTTGATTTCTCTCTACCTACAATACAGACAGTCATGGAATTCCGGACAAAATCATATCTAACAATAAAAATATTCTCAGATTTGGGTCCGAGAGACAAAATCTTATCAAACGGGGGTCTAATGTGGACTAAATTAGGGGTCCTTGATATGAAAAAGGTTGAGAATCACTGCTATAGGCCGTAAATAAAAATGGAGGTAAACTACGACCTGTTGGTGATGATTAAGGCAAACAGCCACCAACATGAACAAAAATCATTTCATAAAAATATATATTTTATTTCCTGCTTAAAAGACCCTATCCTTGCATAACTTACATCACTTTGATACTACTGATGTAGACTATGAATTTACCTCATAAAGACTTATGTCAGGCTTAGAAAGGTGGGCAACATTACATCTTTGTCTATACGTTCTCATCATCATCTAACCCACTGTCTATTATCATCATACTGTAGGATATGGAGGCAAATGTACAGTATGTGTTTTTGTCAGTGTGTGTGTGACTGAAGGCCAGTTGTGTAAGGCCACGTGCAGGAGCTGTGATTGCAGTCCGCAGAAAGCAAACACACACACACACACAAACAGAAAGCAAACACACACACACATGCACAGAATTGTCACCACTGATATAAATCTATTTCACTTCCCCTGCTAATAAACACAGAAAATACCCCCAAAAAAAATATTGTGCATTTTCAAAAAATAAAATAAAAGAATAAAATAGAATATAAGACTTGACTGTAGCTGCATGATTAATGATTAAAGTATTATAGTTTAGCCGGCTACTCAAGTGTTTGAGAAAAAAAGAAGAAAAACAAAAACCTTTTCATTTCAACTTTAAGGTCCTTTCACGCAATTCACACCTTTGGATTCACATTTATCTTAACTTTGTCAGCACCTTTTAAAAGTTTTTATACGATCAATATTAAACATTTCAATATAATATGAAGCAATAGTAAAACAGCTGTGTACAAATCCAACATACACACTGCTTGGTGTGATTTCCTGTATTTTAGCATGAATTATTAGTGTCCTACTTCCCGAATTCTGTCGTCAACAACAAAACACTTGTAGCTAATAATAACTTACTTGTAGAACACTTTTCAAAATTAAGTTACAAAGTGCTATAATGTTGCAAACTGCTACACACAGTCATTGATACACTCAAATTATTAAAAGAAAAAAATAACAAAAGAACTGGGTAATGTTTTGTTTTCTGGATCTGCAATTACTAATAATTTCCTAGTGAGGAACTTAATTTCTTAGGGAGTTTCCTGAAAAGAACCATTACATTATGTACTAATTATTGGGAAAATGAATGATTTCAATGGTAGATGGTGGATTTCAAGACAGCACCATGAAATGATGTAGTAGTTATATAGATAATTAGAAATTAGAGGAAGGAATTTAACACTATATATATATAATTATAGGAATAATGACATGGGTTACCAAATTGACCTCTGATTATTATAAGTTTAGTAGTTTATAGTTTTGCAGTTCTTTCCAGAAAACTCTTAACTCTAAACTCAGAAAACCCTAACCCTAACCCTTAGAAATGTACAGTATCTTAACCCTAACCCTTAGAAATGTACAGTATCTTAACCCTAACCCTTAGAAATGTACAGTATCTTAACCCTAACCCTTAGAAATGTACATTATCTTAACCCTAACCCTTAGAAATGTACAGTATCTTAACCCTAACCCTTAGAAATGTACATTATCTTAACCCTAACCCTTAGAAATGTACAGTATCTTAACCCTAACCCTTAGAAATGTACAGTATCTTAACCCTAACCCTTAGAAATGTACATTATCTTAACCCTAACCCTTAGAAATGTACAGTATCTTAACCCTAACCCTTAGAAATGTACAGTATCTTAACCCTAACCCTTAGAAATGTACAGTATCTTAACCCTAACCCTTAGAAATGTACAGTATCTTAACCCTAACTCTCGTAAGGCGTTACCAAGAACTGAGAAACAATAATAAGCAGCAAAGAAAATACACAGTAAGTGTTGTACACATGATATGAACAAGATATGTAACAGTTTAGATGCACATCAATACCCATCAAATGCACATTTACAGTGTAAACATTTTATGAAATGAGTCTGCCTGTCTAATATCAATTGGCAGGATATTCCAGAGTGTCAGGGCTTTGATTGCAAAGGTCCGATCACTTCTGCTTTCTAATCTAGATTCCAATGGATAATAAAACTTCCTTCTGTCGATCTTAGGCAACGCCTTTGCTCACAAGGAGCTGAGAGATCTGCAGTGTAAACTGGCACCAATCCATGCAAAGTATTACAGTAAGTAGGATCAAGAATCAGATCAAGTGTAGGGATATATTCATTTGGAATAAAGCCAACCAAATGAACAACAGTGTTTCCCGCAGGCTGACAACTTACTTCTTTACAGCAGCCTACATTACAGAGGGTGGATGAAACCCTCTGTCTCAGAAGACTGAAGTTACAAATGTAACACTTACTTGTCCTTACCTACATTGGCAGCAGTGTGTCTGGTGGAATCCAGCTGGTGAACAGGGGCAATATGCCAGTTTTTGTTCAAGTTACGTGTCGGGCAGTTGTACACATCTCCAAATAAACAGTGTCAAGTTACTGTTTGGAGCGAACTGAAGAATGTTAAGTTTCACTTCCGCTTTCACGACAGCCCATTCCAGCCCTTCTATTGGTGTGTGTGCGTAGTGTGTGTGTGAGTGTTCAAATCCAGCCCCGGTACAGCCTACGCATGTGCAAGACCGAACGATTTTCATCCCATAAGTCATCACAAATGCCGTGACAGGACCCAAGCTTGCTGGAGGCTTGGTTTGTCGCCATGTCTGTTCTGCTGAAAAACACAAACTCAAATGTATCACTCACTAAGTCATAAACTAAGTGATATAAATCAGTCGTGGCATCGTGACAAACTCAAAACGAGTTCAAACACGTCGACGCTTCCCGAGTCGTCGCAGTTGAACCGTCCGATCTTTCCGACGGGGTTTTTTTTTTTCGTAGGACATGAACGCACCGTTACAGATAGATACTTGTAGATACAGATAGCAGCAATAGCTCCTGAAAAGCTTTACTTCAGCCCCGTCAGTAGACCAGTCTGTCAGTCGGTCAGCGACGGCAGTATCTCCTGGTAAAGCTCAGTCATGTTGATGTCCTGGAAGGCTGCTTTCAGCTCTGATACCGACTGGTACTCCTTCACTAGGAAACCTGGTGGACTGACAGGGAGACATGAGGAGATAGAGATAGAGAGAGAGAGAGAGAGAGAGAGAGAGAGAGAGAGAGAGAGAGAGAGAGAGAGAGAGAGAGAGAGAGAGAGAGAGAGAGAGAGGGAGAGAGAGAGGGACCATAAGAAATGCAGTATTATCATAGTGCGATCCAAGATTGATGATTAAAACAGGTTCAGAATACTGAAGTAAAATCAGTAACACTTTACAATAAGGGTACATTAATTAAGGGTTAGTTAATGCTTAATAAGCATTAACTAACCCTTAATTAACAGTTAACTAATGTGTCTGGTAATCATTTACTAATGGTGTTCATGCTAACTAAGGTATTAATTTATACATTATTTAATAGTCATCTTTATAAACTATTAAATAATGTATAAATTAATACCTTCGTTAATATGAACACCATTAGTAAATTACACATTAGTTAACTGTTAATTAAGGGTTAGTTAATGCTTATTAAGAATTAACTAACTCTTATTAAGCATTAACTAAACCTCATTAAGCATTAACTAACCCTTATTAAGCATTAACTAACCCTCATTAAGCATTAACTAACTCTTATTAAGCATTAACTAACCCTTAAGCATTAACTAACCCTCATTAAGCATTAACTAACTCTTATTAAGCATTAACTAACCCTCATTAAGCATTAACTAACTCTTATTAAGCATTAACGTACCCTCCTTAAGCATTAACTCTTATTAAGCATATACTAACCCTTTTTAAGCATTAACTAACCCTCATTAAGCATTAACTAACTCTTATCAAGCATTAACTAACCCTCATTAAGCATTAACTAACCCTTAACTTGGTGTACCCTTATTGTAAAGTGTTACCGTTAAATCTGTTTTTCTGCTACATCTACTCAGCATCATGTGTCTGTGATCCATACCAATGTTTAGAGGAGGATGATGATGAAGGGGTTTCACTGAGAATCTTCATCATCCTCTCTTTGCACTTCCTGCCTGAAGAATCAACATCCACCTTCACTGTCTTCAGGAGGTGGCAGAACTCCTGACCAGAGACATTATTAGAGGGAGAAGAATCAGCACCCACTACAGGCAGAAATATGTACTACAGTTATGAGATGACGCATTGATATCTAGTTTTTTAAGAACTGAGAGAGATTTGAAATCGATGTGAATAAACAAAGCTGTCCGAACCAGCCCGTTTCTGGTTGAGCATAACAGAACTAGAACAGAACAGAAAGTTGTGAATGGGCAGAACAAGAAAAGGGACACCAAGAAATTAAAGTTAAAGGAATATTCCACTTAGTTTTAACATGGGGCTTATAGAATAGAATAGAATAGAATAGGAAAATATAAACACAAACATGTCCACAAGATAAAAACATCAACAAAACATCACATTAACAGAACAAAGATCTCTCAACTGTATGACAACAGTGCGCTCATACCCTTGGTGTACAGCCTACACTCCCGTATTTAAGTTTACTGTAGTTTGTTGACCACATTAATTGCATTTGGGATAGAAGAAGTTTGGTCACACAGTATCAGTGATGAGAGTGGATCTGCTTTGCTTAGAATAAGTTCCTTTGTTTTTCCAACATTCGTTAACAATGAGCTGGACTTACACCACTGTTCAAACCTGGAAACCTGAGCAAAATAATCAGAGGCATCATCATTTTTATGGAAAAGACCCACTATAGCTTGAAATAGCTTGAAATTGCTGTTGTATAGTGTCATTTCATTGGTGTACACAGAGAATAGTACTGGAGATAAAACTCGTCAGAAAGTACTTCTTTAATACTGACTCTTTGTGGGCGGTCAGCTAAAAAATCCTTGACCCAGGCACTTGACCGCCATGAAAACCAGAATATAAACTATTCACCAAGATCAGATGCAGCTGGATGAGTTTGTAGCGTTCAGGTTTTTACTTCCCATTCATTTGAATGAGACCAAGCTAATAGCCTGAGAACTGACATTTAACACGTTGGTGAACAGATTCAACAACAGATCCTGCTGCTGTGGTTTTCAACTGACTGTGGGTCCAACGTTTGAGAACATAAAACATAAAAATTATCATTTTTCTTGATAGAAGAGAACATAGCGGAGGGATACCATTTAGGAGAGATAGTTCCTGTTTGGGTGACCGGATCTACTTTTATTTTTAAATACTAATTTTAGTGTAAAGCAAGAATAGAAATGCAACATGACGACCGACCAATCACTGCTTTGTTGTCTTAAAAGCAGGATCTGTTGTTTTCAGGATATTTTCGTGGCCTCATTCAAACGCTACAAACTCGTCCCAACCTGTCACTATATGGTGAAAAACCTCAATAATCTTAAATTTAAATACAACTAGAAATAACCGCTTCGCGGTTGTATGCCTCCACCAATAAACTTTGTTTTATCATTGCAAGGACAGTCTTTATTTATTGAACATATATAATTAATGTGATTATTAGGTCAACTTAAAGGATTTTGCTGTTAAAAGTAAGTGACAGCACTTCCACTGTTTTTGTAGAATGACCCAAGATCGTTTTCTCAGCTACAGTGGTAAGCAAAACATTATGATGTCACAGTGAAGCTGACCTTTGAACTTTTGGATATAAAAATGTCATCACTTCATCATTTTATCCTATTAGACATTTGTGTGAAATCTTGTCATAATTAGCGTATGAATTCTTGAGTTATGGCCAAAAAACGTCTTTTGTGAGGTCACAGTGACCTTGACCTTTGACCTTTGACCACCAAATTCATCCTTGAGTCCAAGTGGACGTTTGTGCCAAATTTGAAGAAATTCCCTCAAGGCGTTCCTGAGATATCGCGTTCATGAGAATGGGACGGACGGACAACCCGAAAAACATTATGAAATAAAATATCATAAAATCTTAAAAAAAAAAGAACACTAGCGGAATTATTTCCTGTGAAGCAGTGTCATACACACACACAGGCCCGTATACCTTGATGTTAGGTCTGGCCCCCTGGAGGAGAACCAGTATGGGCCGTCCCAGTAGTAACCTCCCAGTGAGCTGCAGCTGCTGGGTCCAGCGCTCCAGCAGCTTGACGTAGCGGTTTCTGGATCTGATGTGGTCCAACAGCAGCACTGCGGTCCACTCCTCCCCCTCCTCCTCCTCCTCCTCTCCTCCCTCCTTCACCTCCTCCTCCTCCTCTGTCACCTCCCCAGACTCCTATTATGAATAAGAAAACACATTCTGCACAGTCATTATGTATATAAATTCACATACTTGTTTATCTTTATATTCCGAAATAGTTTCCATACTTTTCATTCATTTTACACAGGAAGTGTATCGGTAGTCCCCGCCCTCTTCCCCCTCAGCTGGCCGAGCTCCCGCCCCAACACCTGTCACTCAAGCTAGCTCTAGTCAGTCAGTTATTTACCTGTAACCAGGCAACCAGCTGATGCACCATGGGTTCCTGTTGTAAGGCCGCAGCTTGCTCCAGCAGCTTCAGCCTGATGCCGTGACACCGACCTCTGGAGAGACCGGGGGAGGAGACGGAGATGTCGGGGGGGCAGGAGGGGTAGCCGGGGGGCAGGCGGAACAACAGGCTGACCTCCACCCCTCTGTCTCCTCCTACGGCGGTCTTGATCTGGACCACTAAGCCATCCTCAGCTGCAAGGCAAACAGGCTGATGTTACAACAGTCCAGTCCTATGGCATTTACAGACAGTATGTGGTATGGATGTGGACACACCAGTCCTCCCAATATAGACTGACTGTAATACTGCTAATAATTTTGGACAGCATTAGATACTGGACTATAGTGCAAAGATATATTGAACTTAATATTCACTTTACAGGCAAAATAAACATATATTCATTGTAACATTAGTCACAGAAGTGTAGTAAACTCTACTCCCACCCGGGCGGACCTAGGTTATAGATCAAACGCACCAAAAGCTTCAGCGAGCCGCTGGTCGTTCTAAAATGTGACGTCGTAGCCAAACGTCATTCAAAAATGTGTCAATTTAGTGATTCCTTGATCGAGAAGAGCTACACAGCTCGTAAAAACATGACTAAAGACATCGATTGAATCGTTAAGATCTACCAGTAAATTCGGCATACATCTGATCCTCAACGCAGCGCTTATTACAATGAAATTTCAACTATTGATTCACACCGCTCTATTACCTTCCACTTCATTTCTGTGGGAGAAGATGATGTGGGAACCAAACCTAAACGGTGAAATCTGACTGAAAATAGTACTGCTTAGTGGATCAAATGTATGCCGAATTGAAGAGTGGCAACTATAGAGACAGTAAAAGTCTTAAGTCATTTTTTATTAATTATGTAACGTTTTGCAATTAGAAAGGAATCATTACACTGCCAGATTTTTAATGGAATTCGGTGCAATCCTCTCCCCATACAATAACTGCACATATCGAAGCAACTAGCACACGAGAGCGAAAAGTTTCTTGTCAGTTGTGACTAATGGTTTATAAAGCTTATATTTATGTTCACACAATTCGCTGTACGTTTATGAGTCTTTGCCACAATGGTAGCGAATAATAAAAAAAAATAAAACCTTCCTACCGGACTGTTGTATCAGCTGGAACTCTCCCTCTCCGCAGTAAATGGAGGATAAAACTGAAACCTCCTCTAAAGCCGCTTCAGACATTCTGTATGAACCAACATTATACTGTTACCCACTCTACTGGAGCTTTAAACAAGTGACATTTCACTTCTTTCAACTTTCTGTCATTACTGCATTTCATTACCAACGTGTGCTGTCGTTGACACGTCCGACTAGCTTCGCGTCTGGCACATTAGTTCCGCTCGACAGTTCCTCCTCTTTTTTATTCCTCTACTCCAGTTAACAGTGACACTATGATCAAAACAATCATTCTTCTACATTCTCTAATTGTGTTAACTTCTTGTAAATGAAATAATGTTGAAGTTTAACAATTCGTCAATTTGCTGGAGACCCCCTGGAACCCCCTCAAGGACCCCTGGTGGTCCCCGGACCCCACATTAAGTAACCACTGCTCTACTCTATGTGGAAATATAGAGCCTGTGCTTTCCAGTGGTTTGCTGCCTAATTTATCCATTATCTTCCATAGTAAAATCAGAAGAGTGGCCAAATATTATTATATTAATCAAATAAAAAACAATTTCTGAGGCAAAATTCAGCTCATCAACACCGTGAAATGTATTATAGAAACCTGATCTCAGATGATATAGCGAAAGACAGAATTAAAACAATCTTGAAAAAAAAACATCTATTCAATGATAACTTTGCTATCGATCTGCCTCACCCTTGAAATACACAGATATGCTTTTCTGAACTGTGTATAGAAACTCAAGAGACTACTACAACTAAGACAGAAGTTAAAATCCGTCAATTCAGTGAGTGGGTTTTATTCAAGTGTTGCCATTTAATTCATAGTAAGAAATAATCGAGAATGTATGCTCCAGAGCAGTGATTCTCAAACTTTTTCATATCAAGGTCCCCTAATTTAGTCCACATTAGAGCCACAGACCCCCGTTTGATGAGATTTTGTCACTCGGATCCAAATCTGAGAATATTTTTATTGTTAGATATGATTTTGTCCAGAATCCCATGACTATCTGTATTGTAGGTAGAGAGATAACAGAGTAACTATGATCAAAACAGTCATTCTTCTACATTCTTTAATTGTGTTAACTTCTTGTAAATGAAATAATGCTGAAGTTTAACAATTCATCAATTTGCTGGGGACCGCCTGGAACCCCCTCAAGGACCTCTTGTGGTCCCCGGACCCCACGTTGAGAACCACTGCTCCAAAGTAAATAAACCACTCAGACACCAGAGACGCCAAAATAAATATATTTAATCACTGGAAGCATCATAGCATCACTATCATAGTTAACAAGACTCTTTACAGTAAAGAAGAATGTGCAATCTGACACTAAAAGCAGCTCTGTGTGTGTGTGTGTGTGTGTGTGTGTGTGTGTGTGTGTGTGTGTGTGTGTGTGTGTGTGTGTGCAGGTCCTCCTTCATTCCCACCTATCCCATCGCTTTCTTTTTTTTGGGTAACACTTTATAATAACCATCACTAATAAATGGTAAATTGATAGTTAAATAAACTTTAGTTAATAGTTATTTTACTGTTAACAAACAATGAAATGATCATTAATAATGTTTACTAATTATTAGTAATGCTATAATTTATGTTATTTTATCTTTCATCTGTGTAATATAAAATCATTTGTTTATAAATTATATATTGTATCATAGCTTTTTACCCTTTTTACCGTCTCATCAGCTATGATACAATATATCATTTATAAACAAATTTTATATTACACAAACTAATGATAAAATAACATAAATTATAGCATTACTAATAATTAGTAAACATTATTAATGATCATTTCATTGTTTGTTAACAGTAAAATAACTATTAACTACAGTTTAATTAACTATCAATTTACCATTTATTAATGATGGTTATTATAAAGTGTTACCTTTTTTTTTTTACCTTCTGGATCCAATTTTACTCAATATTACCGAAGAATGCGTATTGGCTGGAGTTTATTTTGCCAGTTCATATTTATCTTATTTAACAATTTTACAGAGAAGCTTTGGGAACTACTGGGACATTGCTGATTCCTATGGCAGGAATACTGGAAACCTGAAACAGCTGTCATATCTGTCTTATGATGAAATAATAAAGAACACTTGGTCACTAAGAGATGAATTACAGTTTCTATTTACATATGGAGCGGATTGATCTGAAAGTGATTCGACCCCAGGCCTCGTTTCCCACCCGATTCAGAATTCCTACATGTTATTGCGGATGTACAATAGAGGTGAAAGGTCAAGGGGGTTAATGTGTCCACCTCCACCAGGCCACCCTCATGCGGTCCCAGACGGCCCCGAGCGAGTCCAGGGCCGGCCGGACGTCCAGCACGGTGTCGTTCCGGTTCCGCGGGTCCGGCGAGCCGGCGTCG